>NC_084793.1:211722529-212025560 GCF_963169125.1 Humulus lupulus
CTTCGCGAATATCGTCTTACCCAAAAGCTGATCGAACAGGTCATCTATCCTCAATAGGGGGTACTTGTTCTTGATAGACAACTTGTTTAACTCCCTGTAGTCTATACACATTCTCAGAGTCCCATCCTTCTTCTTCACAAACAAAACACGAGCACCCCATGGCGAGTTGCTAGGTATGATGAATCCCAAAACCAATAATTCTTGCAATTGTATCTTCAACTCTTTTAACTCTGCCGGAGCCATCCTATATGGTGCCCTCGACACTGGCTCTGTAATCGGCGCTAACTCAATGACAAACTGAACTTCCCTGTGCCGCGGCAACCCCGATAAATCCTCAGGAAACAGATCAAAGAACTCACATACCAGTCTAATCTCTTCTGGCCCCACAGGCATAACTCTAGTGGTATCCACCACACTAACTAGAAAACCTATACAACCTCCATGTAATAAGTCCTTAGCCCTCAACGCTGATACCATCGAATGCATGGTCCGTGCATAGTACCCACAAAAACAAAGGGATCCTTACCCTCAGGCTCAAAAGTTACCATCTTCTTCCTGCAATCTATAGTGGCCCAATATCTAAGTAACCAATCATTTTCCAAAATCATATCAAAATCATCCATACCCAACTCAATCAATTCTATCAATAGTTCCCTACTATCCACCCTCATTGGCAGTGCTCTAATCCATCTCCTAGAAACTACCAGCTCCCTTGTAGGCAGTATAGTCCAAAACCCCGCAATATAATACTCACTAGGTCTACGCAATCTATCAATCACTTTACTAGAAACAAGTGAAAGTGTAGCACCAGAATAATTCAATAAAGTATATGAAGAGCCAGCACTAGAAAGCTGACCTGCCACTACTGAGGGACTAGCCTCAGCCTCTGCCTGTGTCAAGGCGAACACTCGAGCTGGAGTTAAGCTATCCTCCTTCCCTGGTTCCTCTTTCTTCAACATCGGGAAATCCTTCTTGAGGTGTCCCACCACCCTGGATAAGTAACAGGCCTTTGCCCAACATTAGCTCAGATGGCACTTTCTGGGTAGCTCCTCCATGACTCACCGGCTTCCTAGGGGCCACCCTGGGCACCCCGACCTTTCCTAGATCTGATCAAAACTTTGCTAGCCTATCAAATTTCAGGGCATACTCAGTAACTGTCATTCACCTTTGTCGCCCTGACGGCAATGTTATAATATTTCTGGTTGAACAAATCTCTGAACCCATCCCAACTCATGGTAGAAACATCTCGCGTTTATGATGCTACCTCCCACCAGATGCGAACATCATCCCGAAGCATATATGTTGCACAGGTCACCCTGTCATTACCTTCCACCCTTATAAAATCCAGGATGGATGTGATCATAGTCATCCACTGTTCAGCCTTAAGTGGACCTGGTCCTCCTAAATCCTCCACCTGTTTCCAATCTCAGGCGGTTGTACAGCTAGTACCACAACAGATGGAAAGTTAGGTGCAGAACTCCCTTGTGGAGCCTCCTGCCTCAGAAGGAGAATCTCTTCCTCCTGACTCTGAAGTCTAGCTTGCTTATCAGCAAGAAATTGCTGCTAGCTTTTAGGGACTGGTGGAGGGTTCCGGCCCTGCTCATCATCTCTAGCCTCGACCTCGATGCCGGCTAGTCGAATTAATCACCTTAGACACAGAACTATCCAAGTTTATCTGCAATCAACGACTTGGCTAGTCAGGCAATGATATCAAGTTTATGTTCATTCCAAGATCTAATGCCAATATCCAAGCCACAAAACACAATCATGATGCAAACATGCATTTAAACAATTATTCACATGCAGTAGCAATGCTAATAAGCACGCCTTATCATATTCACATAACAGTCAAGGGCCAGGCCCTATCAGTGTATCTCATGCTCCCTAATAAATGTACAAATAAAGCATTTAAATATCATTTAAACACTCAAACGTATAATCACATATATGGTTACCAAAGCCTGAGTTGAGTTTATCTTTAGCGGCGAGGGTACATGCCCATCTGGTCTTCAAGAACCCTTAAACCTAGACGGCTCTGATATAAAATTGTAACGCCCTTGATAACCAAGACCGTTACACTGTGTGTTTCAAATAGTGCAAGACTTGCTAATTAAGTCGTTTGAACATAAATGTGTTTGCAAAGTCAAGTGACAAGTTAGGGTTAAAATATTTTGATCGTAAAATGGTTAATTTTCATTAAAATAAGAGTTTTATATGTGGGATCCGGAAAATAAGGTTTACTTGGCGGATGCAACCCACAAAATTTCATACAATAGTAGCCAGTCTAAATGGAAAAATACAAGTTTGAGCTCTAGTCCTTGTATTCCATGTACGCTCTGCCCCCAAAGCTCTCTAACTTATGGTTGGTCCAACTTTCCCTTGCCTTTACCTATACCACGTAGCACCCGTGAGCCATGACTTAGCAAGAAAACCTTCATCAACAAGCATAGATAACAACTGAAAGTGCATAGTAAACTTTAGATCAGCTAGTTAAACCAATAACAAAGTATAAGCAATAAATTAGGCAACAGTAAACATATAGTTCAATATTTAATACAAGTATTTAGGTGTTTACGCCCTTAGCCCGATCCCTCTGGTTATTTAGCTGACCCTGGTTCACTTAGGCCAAGCTGCATTCAGAATGCTTAACATCAACCCCAGCTCCCTTAGGTCGTACTTTCACATCACACATAACAAATATATAGATTACAGAGCACATATGTTCATTTACAGGGAACCTCAATCCTATTCACAACTTGGTTGCAGTTTTCTTACCTCGAGTCCTATGTGAAGGATGTAAAGCGGTCTTGAGCACGATCCTCAATCACGAGCCTTAATGGTAACCCTAGTCACAAGCGACAATGGATAACTATCAAAATCTAATCCAATTAAATGCTTTGGAAACAAATACTATCCTCCGGGACTTTGAATTCTACTAAATCGGGTAGTAAAATTGGTCCCGATTGCCTAGGTTTAAGTCCCCGAGCCTAAAAACCAAACTTGGCAATGGCTACCTATGCAGATCGCGACCTGGTCCTAAGGGTTGCGGCGCGCCTCAAGTCAGAAGCGCCAGCCTCTTGTTCCAAAGAGAGAGGCGGGCCGCGATTTGCCTTTAGGGTCGCAGCGCGCCCATAAGTTAGCAGCCCTCCCAGGGCTTTCTGGTGCATGCGGGTCGCGGCGCGCCTCCGTGAACCTAAAAATTACTAGGTTTTCTTCATATTTCCCTCAACTCAACTCAACAAAAATCCCTTGCAACCTTCAACCAAACCCATAACTGAGTCTGGGACTCTTAACAACATAGCTTAGGCATAATAAATCACCCAAAAACCTACAAAAATTAGCACCCCAAATCAGCAATCAATCAACCCTTAAAAACATAGTCAAAATTCATCCCAACAATCTGAATTCCCAGAAGAATCAAGACAAAATTCTTACCTCAGTTTATAGCCTCAATCCACTACAATTTCTTGACTGACCCTAGCTTGATATTCCGAGACTCCCCATCTTAAAACCAAGCTTCTCCCATCAAGAATTCCTTCAACCTCAAAGCACAAAAGAGGGAGAAAAAGGGAATGTGCAAGAGAGAGAGAGAGTTTGAGAAATTCTTATATGTTCTAGCCTAAGTCTGATACTTTCTAACGATATCTCTTAATTAAAATGACCTAAATACCCCTTATACTTATTCAATCTCCTATATTGCCATAAGGTCAAAATGGTCATTGTCCCAATTTTCGCTAATTCCTCGAGTCATCCTACAAATTCTCAATTAATCTTGACATGCCCAACTAATCACCAAACACGTAGTCGTTACTCAATAAATCCCAAATATACATTAAACTTCCCAGAATACCCTAGGCTCGCCCCGAGCAGGGTATTAAACCCCTCATGTGACTATTATGCTAATCTGTTCACTAGGATCGCCTCGAGTTGGATACTGCAAATATATCCACATAATAATGTGGTCTCAATCATTTAACACATATAATCACATTTATGCCCTTAATGGGCCCAAATTACAAGTATGCCCTTAAAACTAAGAACGGCCCACATGCATATTTAATGCTAAAAAGCATGCATTTTAATATATTCATATTATCTTATAATTCCAACATGGCATGTAGTCACACATTTAATCAACAAATCGAACACTTATCTAATTATTCCCTCCTGGCATGCTAATCAAGGCACTAAACCCTATTTGCATTTTTGGGACGTTACAATCTGCCACTCAATTGGCCTTTCTTGGGTTGTTTAATATCTCGTAGTCACAGTCTTTTACAAACTCAAACCTCCTTCGTTGCATCATGTTCAAATTATTCTTAGTGAAGAAATACCTCAATCTCTTACGATCTGTGTAGATTTTGCACTCCTCTCCATTAAGATGGTCGCTCAAAATCTTATGAGCAAATACTAGGACCAGCAACTCCAAGTCATGAGTAGGATATATGTTCTTGTACTCCTTCAGTTAGTCTTGGGACATAGGCTGCTACTTTATTTCATTACGTCAAAACACACCATAATCCCAATTTTTGATGCATCTCAGTATTCTTCATCTTCTCATTGTTACTGTGTACACAACAACAATGGAGCTGAATCAACTTTCTCTTTAGTTCTTGCTAACTCCATTCGAACTTTTCTGACAAGGCTAACTTTCGTCGTTTGCGAGTGAGATTGATTGGTGGTGTTGCAAACTTTGGAGAATCCTTCTATAATCCTCCGGAAATGGCCTGCTAGGCCAAGAAAACTATATATTTTATATATGCAATCGAAACTAATAATAATAATAATGAAAGTAAAGTTCATCCCCACGAACACTGATTTTAATTACTAATAAATTTAGCTTTAATTCTATTTGGTAAACTATATTAGAGTTCAAAAATTTAGAATAGGATAAGGGCATGAGATTAATGCTAGCCCCAAAGTCACACAAAGCCTAAGCTAAAATAGTACTCTACTGCAATTGTTTATTCAATGTGGCTACTTCAGCAATGACGATTATAATAGCATCCAATTCATGTATTCCATCAACATTTTTAGTTCCTAATCTCTCATCGAACAATTGGTAATTATTCATGGTCATCTATTCCAACAAGTCATAAGCCTCATTGGAAATTTTGCTCATAAAAGTACCTCCTCTTGTGGTACCAATAATTGTGTGAGTAGTACCACACAACCCATTATAAAAATTGTGGACTAACATCCACTTTTCAATGACATGATGGAGACATCTTCTCAATAATTTCTTAAATCGCTCCCAAGAGTGATATAGTGACTCACCCTCAGTCTGATGGAAGTTTTTTTTATCTCGATTATCAACCTTTGAGCCTTTGATAGATCGAAAAACTTAGCCAGAAACATTTGAGCGAGTTCCTCCCAAGTAGTTTTAGAATTGGCTTGTAGAGAATTTAACCAAGCCTTTGCTTTATCACGTACAGGGAACAGAAACAATCTCAGTCTAATCGCATCATTACTAACCCCATTATATTTAAATATCACACATAGATCTAGAAAATTGGTGGTGTGCGAATTTGGGTCCTCCATGTGTGAACCCCAAAATTGGAAAATAGATTGTGTAAATGTGGAAAGTTTTCCTTTGTGAATTTTATTTCACCAGTGAAGCTCTATGCTACGAGGCATCCTACATGCTACTTAGTGCACGTACAAGGGGACGAGGATATCACACGGCGTTGAAGGAGTTGGGCTAAGAGAGCCACCCTCACTATGCGAGGGCCCTTGGCCACCCGCCAAACCAAACGCCACCCTCGCTATGCGAGAGTCCTCGGATGGCCATCAGCGTACGCCTTGACCCCTCAGGCATCAGACCTCACCTCGCCTGCACGCGGGAGAAGAAGACCAGCCTCGCTATGCGAGGCACCCTCGCTATGCGAGAGTGTGGCCTTGTCGCGGCGCCCATACCCCGAGCCATGCCTACACCCGAGGGAAGAAGGCCAGCCTCGCTATGCGAGGGTGTGGCCTTGTCGCGGCACCCGTACCCCGAGCCACGCCTAGACCCGAGGGAAGAGGACCAGCCTCGCTATGCGAGGGTGTGGCTTTGTTGCGGGGCCCATGCTACGAGCCTCGTGTCCATGTGACCGGCATAAGCCAGCCCCGACCCCTGGCGCCTTGACTTCTCAGAACATGCATAGCTTGAAGCCTCCTTGACATAGGCACGGGATCAATTGGAGGAACCTTGTTGATATGCCAAACGAACATGGAGCATTGAACGGGGATCGATGAGGACGACCGAGTACGGAACACATGCGCTGACACGGGGCGTACGGTTATGGAAAGAACAGAGGCACGACCCTATGATCTGCGTCTGAGGAGTAGTGGCGGTACGGACCTGTACGAAGAGTAGTGGTACCACTTGGACACCCCCGACCATACGCCAGAGCCGACAGTACTATGTCCTAGGCCACGACTCTGACACCATCATGGTAGACACCACTACGCCCTGAGCCACTACACTATCAGAGTACCTGTGTACGTCCCTGTGGTCTGGGACTTGTTTGTATCCAGGGCCAATAGAGCCCCCCCTATAAATAGGCTCCAACCCCTCAGGCTAAGGGGTTGGAAAACTGAGTGTATGAAAGAGACTTAAGAAATATATGTTTCTGGTTTTCATGGTTGCCTGAGTTTTCATCTGTTGATTAGAGTTCTTTCTATCTGATTCAAAGCTTTCTATAGTATAGAGATTGTCGTTTTCTAACTATCAATCGTTGACGAGTTCTTACCATCAACAGATTGAACCATTTGTAAGATTGTCGGCTTGTTCTCAAAATTATTGGCATTAACCATTGCTTTTCTCATGCACGAATGTTGCTCAGTGATCATGCAATCTTATTATGTTGCCCAGCAGCAGTTGCCGCCCTATTGTTGCTGACATTGCCCGCCCCTAGATCGAGATCTTGCACCATTCTGTCCCATTCCTTGTTTTCACATAAACCACTAGAAAGTGTGAAATAGATAGAAAAGAATCTATTAGTATAATCAAAGAAATATAATTAGAATCATTTTAGATATTTTAATATTAATAATGACAGTCCCCGATATCAGTGCTAAAAACTTGTTATATTTTTATATACGCAGGTATATGCAATCGAAACAAGTAATAATAATGAAATTAATGTTCGTTACCAGAAAAACTGATTATTAATTACCAATTAATTCATCTTCAACTCTCTTTGGTAAGCAAATATTAGAGTCGAAAATTTTAGACAATCAAAGAATAAAAGTAAAAACTAATTTCAAAGGAATAATTAATAATTATAAAATTAAATGGATGGAAACTTAGGCCTATTAATTTCATCAATTATCCTTTCTATTAAATTGCTAATAAAATTTGATAATTCTTCTATTATATTGTTAATAAAATTTGATAATTCTTCTATTATATTGCTAATCAAATTTCATAATTCTTCTATTATATTGCTAATCAAATTTCATAATTCTTCTTTCTATATTGATAGAGAGTTTACTAAAGTGAAACGTATTCTCTCTCAAGATAAGATCTCAATTTATATGTGAACTTTCTACACCTGTATGATCATTCTAACATATAAAAGGCATTAAGATTAAAAACTCAAAAGCTACACAAATCATACATGTATTCTCATCCAATATGTATTTATTATTATATAACTATAGCATATTTCACTCTCACTTCTTACATCTCGAATTAAAATCATAAAAATCATGCAAAAGATGGTCTATCAATCACAAACATTAAGCATAAATTAAAAAATTCAATATATTGATGAAGAAGAAATCACAAAATCATCATAACGAATAAAAGAGGTTCAAGTGTCTATATTAGAAACCCTAGAAAAGTGTTGACACAGTTTTTGACAAACATTAGATTAAGAAATTTGAATAAGGGAGATTTTATGTGGTTCAATGGTTAAAATCTACCTATTCCATGAGTCTATATTATTCTGTTTATGAACTCTTGGAGAAATTTCCTAGGACAATTTTTGCTATGTTTTTGCATACCAAATTCACTCGCTTTTACAGTCAATTCCTTTTGTATTTATAGGGAATTTTGGTGGACAATATTAACTAACCACACAATATATGGTACCTTACAAGAATGGGTAACTTCCCCAATACATAAATATTTGAAATATTATAATTGTTGTGATATTGAGCATTTATTATATAACAATTACAAGTATTAATTGTGTATAAAGAATCCCCGAGTCTTTGGGGATTCACCCTTATGCGGTCACATGACTGCTGCGAACTAGAGGTTATACGCCAGGGCGATTTGACCCAAGTAATGCTCAAAGACTGATGGGGGTTATTTGGACGTTGCGTTATTTGATCTTTATCACAGACATTTAGGGTGATATTGAGGATCTCATGATAGACCACCTTGATGAAGTAATTTTGAGCTATTTATTCTAGAGTTACTACAACAAAAAAGATCATTTGCGTCAGTTTATAACTGCCAGAATTGAGTTTTTGCGTTAGTTTTATATGTGACGCGGAATCCCATGATGCAAACTAGACTGGCGTTTACGTTAATGGGGCATTGTCACAAATCTTGCATTTGTGGCAGTGCCCCACTGACACAAACACCAGGTGTTTGCGTCACTGGGGCACTGCCACAAATGCTAATTTGTGACATTGCCCCACAGACGTAAACGCCAGTTTGGTTTGTGTCAGTGAAGCACTGCCACAAATATTAAAAACGAGTTTTTTTTGCGTCAGTTGGGAACTGTCACATAAAGTATTAACCAGGGAAATTGCAAATGTTTAAGCCAATTTCCCTGGCCTGTTTTTATAAAAAACAAACAGCAGCAAATACAGAAAAACAACAGTATAAACAGAAAAACAATAGTATAAATTTGTTTAAACATTTATCTAAAGTTAACATTTGTGATCAAATCTACAAAAGTAATTCAGATTTCAAAGTTAATCTATGTATATAGGTACTCTTGTGTTCTAAATTTCTAAGTATTAAACCTACTTAAACTAAAATTTTCTCACAAACTTGCTCATTTGCTAACTGAGATGCGCCATAATTGATTCAGTCCACTCATCCCATATCTCGTTAATTCCGTCAGCAGAAAGACCCAAACGAATATTCCTCGGTTAATTACCAAATTCCGACCATTTAACATCTACTGTTTTCCAAGCTGGCGAGTCAGCTAGATATCTTAGCTTGCCATCCTTTATTCTATCTTTGGCATGCCAAATTAAATTTTTAGGATGATCATCATTTCGGTACAACCGAACCAAACGATGTATCGATGGTGATACCATAGAGCCTTTACAGGGACACCTTTTCTAACTGCATCTGAATTTTTTTTCTTTTGCCATCTAGACTCGCCACATGTCGGACATGCAATTTCATCAACAAATCTCTTTCGATATAAGATGAAATCATTAGGACAAGCATGTATTTTTTCATATTGCATGCCTAACGAACGCAATGTCTTCTTTGCTTCATAAAATGAAGACGTCATTTCATTACCTTCGGGTAATAATTCTCCAAAAAATGTTAGCAACTTTGTCATTCCCTTATCGCTCCACCCATGTTTGGATTTTAAGTTATACAACCTAAGCAGTGTTAATAATTTAGTGAACCTTTTACAATTAGGAAAAATTAGTTTCTCAGCATCTTCTAAGATTGACTGAAATTTAATTGGATCCACATGTGATTCATATTGTGCATCATCAATCATTTCTGCAATATCATCAACTTCGTAATCCACATCAAAATACCCATTATTCTTAGATGGTCCATCATTAGTGACTTTCATTCTTTCTCTGTGCAAAAACCATACATTATAACTTTTGTCTATTCCATTCCTAAATAAGTGATCTTTTATTTTAAAAATTGGCATCCTGACAATGTTACCATACTTAACACAAGGACAAGGAATACTATTAGGAGATTGAGTATTTCTTGCACAAAATTGCAAAAAAAAAAAAAAAAACTCAACTCCATTCCTATATTTCACGGATAACCTATCCGCTGACATCCAATATCTATCCATTGTCAAACTTCACACAAAAACAAACAAACAAACAAATAAATAAATTAACAAACATTAAAAATTAGGTTCGTGGATTACCTAATTGACAAGTAAATAAAAGAAACAATGTGTTAAAAAAAATTGGGCAGCATTTCCCCTATTTCTATCACATTTCCCAAATTTAAAACGTGCATGTATACAAAACATGATATACACAAAAATATTCAACAAATCAATCAAACATACATAATTCTCATATTACTAAATCTTTAAAAAAAAAATTGGACAACATTTCCCCTATTTCTATCATATTTCCCAAAATTTAAATAAACTTATATTCATCACATAAACATAACCAATCAAACATGCATAATTACAGCTTTATATCACCGCAGCACACAGTCCCAGAACCTATCTTCACTATATTATAATTCATACATTCCACTAAGTTCAATATCTTAATTATACATTAAGGTTTAAAATATTACCTCTAATATAAAATTATCCAAAGCTTGATCTCACCGACAAAGTTTTCAACAAAATACATACTCAAATATAACAATAAAAAAAAAATAATAATAAAAAAGTTGACAAACTATAACGAAAAATATATTAAAGCTATATTATAACTAAATAAACAATAAAGTGCTTAAATAAAACAAATATTTTGTTATATGTACTAATTTAAATAAACCTGAAATAAAATATATATATTTTTAAAAAGTTAACAAATCACATAAAAAATGGACTATAAATATCCTAACTAAATTAATAATAAAATATAACTTAAAGAAAACAAACAATTTAATATATACATATTTAAACAATTAAACGAAAAAATTAAAAAGTTAACAAAATATAAACAAAAATTTACTCATAATATTCAAACTAAATAATTAATAAATTGGAACTTATACAAAATATATACATTAATATATATACTCATTTACATAAATAAATCTGAAATTAAATTAAATTATCAAAAAAATTGAAAAAGCTAACAAAAAAATAAAGAAATTATAATAAAAAAAATGCTAAAAATTAAATATTAAAATGCAAAGTTTAAACCTAAAACAATTAAATGCAAAGTGGTAATTGAGCAATGTGGGTTCTTGAAGTAAAAAACCCCAAAAAACTAAGAAAGTTTATGGGTTTTCAAATAATAATCTTCAAAAATTCAAAATCTACACACAAATTTTTTTAAAAATTATATATAAGGTTCATAAACATATATATATATATTGTGGATGTCAAAAATTGACCGAGGAAAAAGAATCACTAAGGGTGCAAGGCACCCAAGAAGGAGGCCTGTAACAACATGTATAAAGTCTTCATATAGACTTCAAGGCACCCAAGGCAACCAAGTGCCTTACACCATGAGACTTCATATAGGCAGCAAGCCAAGTGCACTTGCGCACCCCTCACAAGGCCAAGAGACTCGCATAAGTGAAGCCCCACGCAACCCGGCTAGCCAAGTTCCGAGGCTAGCACGCCCACTTGAACCTTGGTGTCGCAGCCCATGAAGAGTCTCCATAGCGAGGCTAGGTGTCCCATGCAGCCAAATGTCCAAGGTGGCCCACCCATAGAATTGGCTTCTCGCCCCAAGCCTTGCGTGGCAAGGCCAAATGCCTCGTATCATCTCTCGGACGGCCTCGCGTAGCAAGGCCGAATGCCCCGAACCAATCCCTAGGGCAGCCTCGCCCAGTGAGGCCAAGTTCCTTGCATCACACATTGAGCCTCGCATAGCGAGGAATGAGTCTCGCACAGCAAGGCATGCGCCTCGCGCCAGACATCTGGCTCCTTAACCTCGTACAGCGAGGCATGCGTCTCGCGCCACAAAGAGGCGTGCCAAGTGCCTGGCACCTCGTCCTGACACACGTGTAGAGAGACCATGCGCCTCGCGGCATGTGCCTTGCCTAGCCTCGCGCAATGAGGCGAAGCCTCCCTCGCGCCTAGCACCCTTCGGCCGCACACATAGTGCCTCGCGACAGGGACCTTGCCCAGCCTTGTACAGCGAGGCGTAGCATCCCTCGCACCTAGCACCCTTCGGCCGTGCACATAGTGCATCGCGATAGGGGCCTCGCCTAGCCTTGCACAACAAGGCGAAGCATCCCTCGCACCTAGCACCCTTCGGTCACGCACATAGTGTCTCGTGACATGGGCCTTGCACCTATCACCCCTCGGCCATGCACTAGGGCCTCGCACAACATTGGTCCAACGACCCCCAAGGTGCCTCACACCACCATGGTCTCACGACACCTAAGGTCCCTCACACCACCATGGTCTCGCAGCCCCTAAGGTGCCTTGCACCACCATGGTCTCGTGGCCCCTAAGGTGCCTTGCACCACCATGGTCTCGCAGCCCCTAAGGTGCCTCGTGTCAACATACAAGCTCTTCCACGCTTAGTAGAGCGTGGGATAGCCTTGAGCAGATACATGCCTCGGGGATGCGAGAATGGCCACTAGGTACCAAGTACCCGTACGTATACAGGTGCAGGACATACGACCATGAGGAGGACAGAAGCATGACCCTGACATCGGTATCACGCAGGTAGTGGAGGTACGGATTTGTATAGAGAGTGGAAGCACTATATGCATGCCCCTGACACGTACTAGAGCAGGCCACCACTCTTCTGACACCACTACCACCTATGCCATGACCCTGACAATGTACTCTTGTACTATTTAGTCCAAAGGGACCACCATGTATAAAGGGCCATTAGAGCCCAGCTATAAATAAAGCTTTAACCCTCAGAATAAGGGGTTGGGGAATTCATTGTATGCTGAAGCTATTAAGCAATATGTGGTTTTTACTCCATTGTTGATTTGTGTTTATCCTTCTATAAGTTCATTCTAAGTTCTTATCTAATTACCTTTGAGTTTTCCAATCTAATTTCATTGACGAGATTTCACCGTCAACATATATCATCAATTTTACATTAAAATTGAAAAAAAAAAAAACTTACCAAAAGGAGGGAAAACTCGTTGGGGCGTCGCTGGTTTTCTCCAGTTTTTTTTTTTTTTTTTGCTGAAAGTTAGGTTTGCATAAGGGGTTGTCTCAGGGACGAAAGGGGTTTATTCATTTAATGTGTCATTTGCGTCAGTGCCCTACTGATGCAAACGAGCCTGTTCACACCGTTAGTATGTGTTATGACGCAATTGCCCCCGCATTTGTGGTAGTGTCCAACTGCCACAAATGCTAATTCTTGGTCAACACCGTCAGTCAATTTGACTGACACAATTTCCCTTTTTTGTTGTAATGAGTTAATAAAATTTTATCAAATTCTAGTAACCTTGATTTATTACTTGCCAGCAGTACGTCGAACAAGACTAGTTAGCTCGTATTTTTAAGGTACAACATTTTCCCCCAAGTCCCTGCTCGTGTATGATGTCACTCCTGACACGCACTATAGAGGCTTTTTACTTCCGTTGTGGGAAAACGTGCCCACCTACCCACTCGAGTGTAGGACATGTGCCTACTTGTTATTGACATCTGCTCGGATTTTGAGTACTATGACATTTGTCTTCTAAACCTTTTGCTATCGTTTGATTCATTTAATCTTAGCCCTTAGATCTCGAACTGCTTTGATCGTGTGGCTAAGATCTTTCCCCGAAATTTATGTATATATAGGACTGCAAAATCTAATTCTTCACCACATTTGCATTCAAATTTCCTTTTTTCTCTCTTCACTGAAATCCTCGAGTTCTCATTGATGTTTTGCGATTCTTCCCATAAATTCATCTAAAATGTCGACTTTCCTTTGTTTTTTTCTCTACTTTAAACTTCTTCTACACATTTATGTACATGTTTATGAAGTTTTCCAGTTATTTCTTTTTTATTTTGGTTTTGTATGTGGTTCAGTCTGGGTTTTGGTACGCCAAAGTAGATAAGCCATCTTATATGACAAAAATAGATCAAATGTAAGGCACAAAATAGGCAACTTTCTAGGCTTTTTCTAGGTGTTGAGGTTGAATCAATAAAAAATTTTGGCCAAAAGTTTAAGTGTTTAAAGGCTTGAAAATTGAGTAGCTTAAGTGACATGATTCTGGGGTGATCTTGCATTAAAACCGCCTTTCAAAACCAATGTTCTAACATGCAACGAACGAGGTGATAGTACTTCCCGATATTAGGGCACATGCATTAAGGGCACGTATGGATACCCGTATATGGACTTTAGTTACACATTTAGCCCATAGAAGCTTTAGTTCAAGCTCTCCCATGATCTTGTCCTAGGTTACATCCTTAGGTCGCCTCTATTAGTCGTTTTGTACCTAAGCAAACTAAATCATTTTAAGATGAGCAACCAAAAAGGCAAAGCTATCTTCTCAAGGAAAATAGGTCGCCAAAATCCCCATCCCCCATTTTGGACCAATGGTGGAGAGAGCGGTTGATGTAAATACCAACAAATTTTACGAGGTCTAGAGGATAGTCTCTCATATAATTTCGATGCTCCAGATGAACAAAATAATGAGAGGCAATGGGATCGAGACAAATTCCATGTTTTACGCGCAACCTCCGCTGGAGGATGAGCAGAGATGCACTCCCCTGGAGGATGACTTCTGGGCATGTAGTGACAAGCACCTGAAAGCAAGCACATTCCTCCCACTGAGTTTGTATTTCAGAGACTTTCTAAATTTTGTGGACCTAGCTCCGTTCCAGCTTCCCCTCAACACTTATTGACTTTTCATGGGGTTTAAGTATATATTTCTTAAAAATGAGTTAGAGGACCCCACTCCTGAAAATATATTATATTTCCTTTTCTTTAAGGCCAATCCAGACACCAGAACTAGTGGTTATGGTTTCTACTACCTCACCTGATTTTCAAAAATAGCTATCATTATCGACCTCCCAAGCCATCCAACTGACTATAAGGACCAATTATTTATGTTGAACGGATACCAGACCTGTGAACACCGCTGGATAATTTAGATAATAACTCAAGTCAAGCGGAGTCTGTGGCAGAAGCCAGCACCTCTGGCCAAGGTAATAATGATAATGATATTAATCAAGTTATTTCTAGTTTTGTATTTGCCCATCACGATCTAAGGGAGGACGTGGCTAGGCACCCTGAGGATCCAGGCATGGACGTCACGCTGCAATAATGTGTTGACCTCCTGGTCCTTTGCCACGATATTGTCTATCCTAAATATACAGTAGTTGTAGATAACACATTCCATTTTCGGTCCACCATTTTTTAGCAATATTGTACAAACATCTATGGCGCCTTAACCCCGAGCTTTAGGCAAGCCGCATACGAGCCTAGCCCAGATAAATATATCAAACCTGAAAGGGTTCCCTATGTAGTTTTGTTAGAATCTCCTCCACTCCCAATAATACAAAAGTTATAGGTCCCAACCGTAGCTAGTCTAGTCCCTAATCCATAGCTAATCATTGTAGTTTCCTCCTCTAGTTCGGAGGGTAGGATTCTTGTACTTTTACTTCTTGTTGTTTACATAGTTAGAATTTGTTTAACTCTTTTGATCTTTTTGCACAAGACGACATGGACCTCGAAAGCGCCTTTAATACCAGTTAAGGTCTCACCTTTAAGAGGCAGCAGGCCTCAAAGAAGGTCACCTCCGCGGCTAGAGCTTCAACGAGAACTTAGGCCCAGGACAAGGAGACCACATCCTCTCAACCATTAGCTTCAATGGTAATGATCATAGATACTCCTCCCCCAACTCCTCTAGTGACTGATTCTGTAGTTCCCCAAGTTATCCAGGCAACTCCTTTGGTTGTCATCTGAACTTGTCATATCGAGATGGGAAAAGTTCTCAACCATCTTTGAGCTTCATTCCAGGGTCGTACAAGCCAAGTGGTCTCCCATATCATTTAGCTCTCCATTAAGTAGATGAAAGTGATTGAGGGAGAGGCTGCCCCATCTATTCTCATAATTTATCCCATATTATTCGCAGTCTAACCCTTCATTTATATTTCAATGCAGTCATGTTTTGCCCAGATCTGAGCTATAGAAGGGATATTTTCTGCCCTTGGTGTAGCAAAGCAATCTACAAACGAACTCGAAAAACTCAAGGATAGGTGCAAGCAGATCGAGGATGCAACCTTTAAGGAACTGTAGCAAGCTTGCAAAAAGACTCCACAGCATGAGGCAGATCTGGAAACCTCCCAGAACAATGAGAAGATTGCCAAGGCACAGGCCATGGAAGTGATCCAAAGATGTGACCATGTTCAAGGGAAAGTCAAGGAGCTCCAGTTTAAGTTAAAGAAAGTCGATGCACAAATTGAGGAGCTCCAGCTGAAGGTTAAGGGAGTTCATGCGAAAGTTAAGGATCTACAACTAAAGGTTAAGGGAGCTGATGCAGAGCTAGCAGAGTCCCTAGAACAAATGCTTTTACAAGGTCTGGTGCTTTAGCCATGAAGGTGAATTCTTCTTCCTATATGTCGAGTTGTGGGGCTGATACTTCGCCAAATTCCAAGATCAGCAGGTGAAATAACTAGCCGTGACAGTGGACACGACCTCGAGGGCTGGAGGAAATGAAGGGGAGGATGAGATTTCTTCTCATTAGCAATTTGTGGGAGCTCAGAGTTGAAGGCCTCATTCATTTATGCTTTATATGTTTGTCTTTTTCTTGGGGATATTTTTTATCCATTGTAATTAGGCTGTATATGGCGAGGAAATTTTCCTTAGGGCCCTATTCGAGGTTATTTATCCTTGTTTCATATATACTTATTCACAATCTTTACACTTTTTCCCTTCTATTCATTTATTATAGTACTTTTAAACTTTCTAAGAGTTAATACACTTTAATAGTTATAAGGATTGCGTTTAGATCAAGGAATATGCTTGATGGCTGCCAATTAATTTTATGCCGCGGACCTAGTCGTATCCAAGGTTTTCATTGCCTATTTTCATGTACCTATTAGTATTAGGCCTCGTACCTGGTTTAGTCCAGGGTTTTCTTTACCTGGTTTAGTTCTAGGATTTTCGCTTTGAATTTTCTTAACTTAGTTCATATTTGGAATTACTTTGAAAACTCGAGCTTTAAAAAGCCACAAGATTTCCAAATTTCCAAATTCTATGTTATACAATTTTCTCTTAAATTTTTAGAACGTTCCAAAGACTGTACTAAGGGTTATATGCCCCCCAAGCGATCATAATTTATAAATATTCTAGATCGTTTCTACAAAATGAACTCGTACTAAAAAATTCAGGTACCGTTTTTAAACTACAAAACAATGTTTATTAATTCAAATATAAATTAAAAGATATGGCCTTTATAATTAAGCCTTAGAAAAATGATAACATAAATTGAACTTAACAAATAGACCCTATTACTGATAGTATTTCTTTAAATGCAAGGAAATCCAAGTTCACAGAACTGCCTCTCCATTTAGCATAGCTAGTCTGAAAGTTCCTTCTTGTAAAATTTCCACGTATGGGTATGGTCTTTCCCAGTTCAGTCCTAAGACTCCACCTTTAAGGTCCTTATTGGATAGTAACACCCTTCAAAGCACCAAATCTCCTAGCTCAACCCTTCGTCCTTCGTCCTTTGACCTTTGAATTGAAGTATTGTGTTACCCTTGGTTGATAATGGGCGAGCTGTATATGTGATTCCTTTCGCTGTTCTTCAATTAGATCTAGGGATGCATTTAGCAGGTAATGATTTCGCTCCTTTTAAAAGGTTCTTTGCCTATGTGATGCCACCAAGGACTCGACTGGGAGCATAGCTTCACTTCCATAGTTTAGTGAGAAGGGGTATGCCTAGTAGAGGTGTAATGTGAGGTTCTACAAGCCCAAAGCACTTGTGGGAGCTATTCAGGCCATATCCCTTTAGCATCCTCCAATCATATTTTTGGATTGGTCTTGAGAGTTTTGTTTAGTGCATCCACCTGTCCATTAGCCTGAGGATATGCTATTGAAGAGAAACTCTTGATTATGCCTTACTTTTCAGACATTATCTTGTTCAGGTTTTGACAGGATGAGGGTTTCTGCAAGATGCCTTTTTAAATCTTGAAACGCATGTTTGAATTCTTCTGTCCATTTAAATTGTTTATTTCCCCTTAGAAAATTGTAGAAGTTGAGACATTTATTAGAGAATTTGACACAAAATTGTTAAGGGTTGCAACTTTCCCAGTTAGGGTCTGAAATTCTTTTTCACGATCTGGGAGATGACATATCTAACAGTGATCTAATTTCTCGAGATTAGCTTCAATCCCCCTCTAGTTGAAAATTAAGCCTAAAAGCTTCCCCGACAAGACTCCGAAGGATATTTCTAGGGGTTCAGGTTCATATCATACTTTCTTAATATAACAAAACATTCTTCAAATTTGGATAAATGGTTATTGGAAGTTTTTGACTTGGCGAGCATGTCATCAACATACACTTCCATGTTTTTCCCGATCTGGCCACCGAATATCTTGTTTACCAATTTCTGTTAAGTTGCTCAAGCATTTTCAGCTCGAACGGCATGACTTTGTAACAGTTAATGTTGTGCTCAATCATAAAGCTGGTGTGCTCTTAGTTCGTGGGGTTCAACGCGATCTAGATATATCCAGAATATGCGTCTATAGGTGTTGGGCCGAAGGATTTAAAAACAAATATTTAAACAAACTTTAAATAATTAGATCCATTAACATGCAATCATATAGAAATAAAAATATGATGATTTACCAGTTGAAGAACTATCAATAATCCTTGCTATATTTTTGTTTCTCCAACGAACATCCAATCCAAAGCAATTAATGGATCAAAATACTCAAGCCAAGATCTTCAAAGATGTATCGCTACACTTCAAGACGTGTGTGGGCACGTAGAGAAATGGTAGGAAAACAATTTCTGATTCACAAGATATTCCCAACACATGAGATCTTGGAATATTAGGTCTGAGACAGTTTTCAGGGACAAAGAAAAGTAATACGATATATTTTTTAATTATTATTAGGTCCAACCATTTTCTTTTAATTATTTTTTATTAAAAAATATCTAAATATGATAACTTATTTATCAGATTAATTAAATAATATATGTCATTTCAAATTCAAATCCAATTTGAATTACCATAAATATCTTTTTCACATTATTTAAATAAATAAAGCTAATTAATTATCTTAACTATTTAAATGCTATTTTCAAAAATACCAAAATAATTTTTTTAAAATATAATTAATTAATTTAATAATTTTGAAAAGTTATATATTATTTTTTAAATAATAACATATTAAAAAATATCTAAATATGATAACTTATTTATCATATTAATTAAATAATATATATCATTTCAAATTCAAATCCAATTTGAATTACCAGAAATATCTTTTTCACATTATTTAAATAAATAAAGCTAATTAATTATCATAACTATTTAAATGCTATTTTCAAAAATACCAAAATAATTTTTTTAAAATATAATTAATTAATTTAATAATTTTGAAAAGTTATATATTATTTTTTAAATAATAATATATTAAAAAATATCTAAATATGATAACTTATTTATCAGATTAATTAAATAATATATATCATTTCAAATTCAAATCCAATTTGAATTACCAGAAATATCTTTTTCACATTATTTAAATAAATATAGCTAATTAATTATCTTAACTATTTAAATGCTATTTTCAAAAATACCAAAATAATTTTTTTTAAATATAATTAATTAATTTAATAATTTTGAAAAGTTAATTAATTTGTCTCATTCTTCCCAATTTCAACTCTTACCTTGAATTGTGTTGATAGAGTCATCTCGGAGACCTATGGACCTATAATTTCAAGCTCCAATAAATTTAGGTTATTAATTAAATCTCTTTAATATATGAGATTGCACTCTTGTAATTATAGCCATTTATTTATTGAGTACTTCTAAATATATAAAAAATTGTCTATCGATTTCCCTTTCTTTTGTTATTATTCCCTACCTGGTTGTTATAGGTATTGAGCTAAGTCGTAGCTGCAGTATTCTCTACCACTTGTAACGCCCTGCGTTTAGGGAACCGGGTAAACCCTAGTTCGAGTATTTTAATTCCCTGTATTATGTATTATGTCAGGGGAACATGTTATATTACAAGAAGTTGTGATGTTTGAATGCT
This sequence comes from Humulus lupulus, assembly GCF_963169125.1. NCBI lineage: Eukaryota > Viridiplantae > Streptophyta > Magnoliopsida > Rosales > Cannabaceae > Humulus > Humulus lupulus. Next base: position 211,742,560 of record NC_084793.1, read on the forward strand.
ATCCATGTTGTGGTAAGTGCTGTTTTATTAGAAACCGAGACCTTTAGTCATGGATTGGGTTAAAAACTCTGATCGGGTAAAAATCTTGGATTAATTAAATAGGAAATACTATGGCATAAAAATATTAATTTTTTCTGACGCTGGGACTTTATAGTCAAGCCAATAAATTTAAGAAAAATTGATTAAGGATTTAATTCCATTCAACCTAGTTTAAGAATGGAAATTCTTGCCCGAGCCCCTAAGGGAATTTTGGTCAATTTGAGTAAATTACCAAAATTATGTGTTATGTGACCAAATTTATTTTTGGTCACATTTATTCAAATTATTTTAGCTGAGGATATTTAAAAACTATAGGGTAAAAATTTGGTTAAATTTGGAGAGTGAAATTACCAAAGGGACATTGAGTGTATTAGAATTGAGTTAAAAGAGGCAAGGGCATTTTAGTCATTTTCAAAGGAGGAGAGTGCGTGTGATGGGCAGCTAGGCTATGCCCTAGTGTACTCAAGTGTCTATGACACCTACCCTAGGAAGAGTAAGAGGCTACCTCACGCATTGGCTAAACCTCCAATCATTTCCCTCTTACATATCCAATCATTATTTTTCTTTTAATTTCCTTTTTCCTCAAGAAAACAAAAATAGGCCTCTCCATTTCTCTCCCCAAAACCGCAGCCTAATCTCTCTCTACCCTCCATGGCTGCCATTTTCTCTCCAAGGAGCAAGAACACTCACTCTCCATTGAAGGAAGGAGACCTTCAAGAGTTCTAGCACTATAAGTTTCAGATCATAACTCTTCCTTCTCTTCCTTTCTTCTTCAAATCTGAAACCCTAAGGGGTGGAATATGCATGCATGTGATCTAATAGCCATTCATGGCATGGATCATGTGTTCTAGGGTTCAAGGGAGGTTGTTCTAGGAGGATCTCAAAGTTTGAAGCTTTTTGGTGATCTAGTGAAAACAAAGGTAAGGGTTCTAGAGTTTTTGTGTTTTTTCATTCATCTAAAATCTCCTACACTAACACTCTCTTAAAAATCTGCATATGAAACCTATGGGGCTCAGTTTGAGGGTATAGAATCCACGAAGGAAGTTTGGGCAAGCTAAGGACTATCATCTCCAAGCTAGAACAATCAAAGGTAGATCTTTGGTTGGTTTTGAGTTATTTTTTGTTATTGATGTTAGATTTGATTGTATAGGTTGTTTTGTTGGTTTTTAAATTTTATTTTATGCTTGAGGGTTATATTTGTTGGTTTGTTGATTTGCATGCATGCATGTGGCTAGGGTTTTGCTAGTTGTGTTTAGTTTTGCTAGAATGTGTAAAAATGCATGCTGCCATGTTTTCATGGTTTGACTTCCAATGGATCAGATCGTACCCTACTACCTCTGTTAGTGGAAATAATCTATATGTTTTCATAGTTCAAGATGAGTAATTCAGTTTAGGCTTTTGAAAATTGAAAAAAATGTTTTCAAACCGAAGTTATGAACTTTTTGGAATTTTAATGTAAATCTAGAAAATTTATGGGCAGCATGCACTGCCTAGATTGTTTTGACTTTTGAACGGGTTTTACTAATCAAAAAGCTATGAAATTTTGTAAGATGTTATTTTAAACATGTTTAAGGGTCACTATGAAAGTTTAAAGGAAAATATGTTAAGGTATACGAGATATGATTTTTCAAAGGTTGCCCTAGGATCTAGAAACAAAACTTCTGGGTAGCAAGCACTGCCCAAATGGCTTTAAACATTTGGTTGAGTTTTATTATTCCAATATTATGAAATTTTGTAGGAAGCTAATTTAGACATGTATAAAAATCCCGATACAATTTCAGAGAGAACTGGGCAACGGTGTAAGAGAAATAAATTTTCAAATTTACCAAAAAAACTTGGAGAAACTTCTAGGCAGTAGGCACTGCCCATATTTCATTAAAAATTCGAATATGTTTTGCCATCCCAAAAATTATAAAATTTTTAAGTGAATTAGTTAAGATGTGTACAAGGACTCCTGTAAAATTTTGGAGAAAAATGAGTTACGGTTTAAGAGAAATAATTTTTCTAAGTTTTCTATAAAAATTGAAAGGTAGTAATTTCGAACCTTAACATAAAGTTGATTTTTACCATTTTATAAGTTAAGTGTCCAATTTCCATTCTTTTAAAAAAGCATCATAAAGAGAGATCCTCGGTTATGGATAAGAATTAGTAAGAATGGGAGTTGGGTTTTGTAGAACCTTTAAGAGAGCAATATGGCATTATTAGATATTATTTGAAACGGATCAATAAGGGGTATTTTGGTAAATGATAGAAAACGATAAATTTTCGTAAGAAGATGACAAGTTGGTATTTTCTAAAGATATGAGTTAAGTATACCTCCTTTTTCCTAAAACCAAAATACGAGTTATCCGATAAGTGAGTTCTTCATTTAAAGAATATTAAAATGCATGGCACGATGAGCATGTTGTGGCAAGGCCGATGATCCTATGATATTGTTAAGACTGAAATGAAATCCAGCCTTATACACTGAAAAGTGTATAAGAGACTATTGTATAGAGTCCCTAAGAATTTTATTCCATGTAACTATTGTGGAGTATTAACTATAAGAATATGTCATAGTTTAGTCCGAGTAACTGTGTGGTTTCACTTTAGTGTTATCTAAGCGTGAAGGCCCGCATCTGGATAGAAGGTTTCCACAGCAAGCGCTAAGAAATCTGGGTAAGAGAACTTATGATATGTTTGGCTACAACACGTTAATGACTAGTTTAGATAACTGAGTTATTAGTTAATAATTTGAACTAGTCCTAACAGGTTTAATCAAGACCGTGGTACTAGAGAATTCGCATACTCATGACTAAGGTAAGCAGTCCGGCTAGCTACCGTGACAACTATGAACTTCAGCTAGCCACCAGGGAACTATGTGAGAAACCAGTTCGCCACCTATGCCTGTGTTGCTAAGTCGGTTTGCCATCGCGATATGTACGAAGTCTGGTTCACCACCGATGCCTGTGTGGCTAATTTGGTTGGCCATCACGATATGTAAGAAGTCAGGTTTGTCATCGATGGATGTGTGGCTAAGTCAGTTGGCCATTGTGATATGTGAGAAGTCCACTTCGCCACCGACACCTGTGTGGCTAAGTCTGTTGGCCATTGCGATATGTGAGAAGTACGGTTCGCCACCAGTACCCCGAGTTATTCAGGTAAATTTCGAGGAAGAAATTCTCAATAGGAGGGGATAGTTGTAACGACCCAAAAATGATAATAAGGTTTGGTGCCATGATTAGCATGTTGGGAGGGCATAATTGAATATGTATGTGATTACTTGATTTAAATGTGTGACTACATAACATGCATGACATATATGACGATGTGAGTATATTATGTGCATGTTTATTAGTGTTAGGTATGCATGTGGGCCCTTTATTGTTTATAAGGTCATATTTGTAATTTTGTCCCGTTAAGGGCATAAATGTGGTTATAAGTGCTAAATGGTTGAGATCACATTATTATGTGGATATATTTGCAGTATATGGCTCGAGGAGATCCTAGCAAGCAGAGTAGCGGAATAGTCACTGCAGGGTTTAATACCCGGCTTGAGGTAAGCATAGGGGTATTTTGGGAACTTGAAAAATATTTTGGGGTTTATTAAGCAACAGGTAGTAAGTTAGCAATTATTTGGACATGTTGGGATTGAACGAGGATTTATATGAATACTCGAGGACCTAGCAGGATGTGGCATATGACGAAATTGCCCTTAGTGGAACTTGAGGATTTAGATTGACTTAAGGGGGTAATTTGGACATTTGGCTAGGGGATATACTTAGTTTGGGTGCTGAGACTTTAGGAAGAAGTCAGAAGGAAGGAAATCACTAAGGAACCTCTCAGTACATTCTCTCCCTCTCACTCTCTCTATAGAACCTAAGGAAGACTTGAAGCTTGAGGAAGGCAAACTCAAGAACATAAGTTGGGATTTGAGCTGGAACCCATGGGAAATTAAGCAAGAAACAACTAAGTGATTGCTAAGGATCTAAGCTGGAAACTGAGGTAAGATTATAAGTTTTAATTTCTGAATTATGGTTGGGTTTCGATAGGTTCAGAAATGTTTGGTTTAGCTTTTGGTTTTGGGAATTCAATAAGTGTAAGGAATTGTTTATAAGTTGGCTATAATGTTTAGGCTATAAGGATAGGAAAACTAAGCTTAATTTTGAGTTTGGCTAATGATTGGGGTAGAATTTTGAGGTTTAGGCTCGAGGAAAATGCAGAAAAAAGGATGCTTTTCTGGGTTTGGGGGATCGGGTGGCGGCCGTGTTCTTAAGGCACCGCGACCCGTGTGCTCAACGAGGCTGGAGGGCCTCTATTCTGTCTAGGCACGCCGCGGCGCAAGAAGTAGCGCACCGCAGTGCAAGGAGTAGCGTCCCGCAGCCCATGTCTTTCAGCAGAGAGGAATTTTCTCCTCTGACTTGAGCGCATCGTGGCCCTTAAAGGGCTGGCCGCGGCTCAATTGCAAAGTTAAGGCTGTTTAAGGGTTTTAAGCTCAAGAACCCAAATGTTAAGGCTCGGGAAAGATCCTACTACCCGGATTGGTAGAATCCATGGTCCTGGAGGCTAGATTAATATTTAGAAGTTATTTGTTGGGTTTGAATTTGATAGTTATCCACTATTGCTTGTGACTAGGATTACTTTTAAGGCTCAGGACTGAGGATCGTGCTCGGGACCGCTCTTTATCTATAGCTCGGAACTCGAGGTAAGAAAAATGCACCCATGTGGTTGTGAATGGGACTGAGATTCCCTGTAATTGAATGTATGTTTGTTATGTAACTTATATGAATGATTATGTGTAATATGAAAGAATGACCTAAGGGTGTCGGCGCTGATGATAAGCGTACTGGACGCAACTCGGCCTAAGCGAGTTGGGATCAGCTAGATAAATAGAGAGCTCGGCCTAAGGGCACCGATACTTGAACATTTGTATTACTAATTGAGATATATTCTTGAAAATAATATGTTTACCATCTTTTACTTAATACTTGTACTCTGCTGATTAATTGAATTAATTAGATTGATGTTTATTATATACTCTTGTTGCTATCTATGCTCGTTGTTTATGGTTTTCTTGTTGGGCCTTGGCTCACGGGTGCTACGTGGTGCAGGTAAAGGCAAAGGGAAACTGGTCCAACCATGAGTTGGAGAGCTCTGGGGACAGAGTGTACATCGTTAGCTGCTCGACCGCTATAGCCGAAGGAATTTACAGGAATTAGAGCTCTAAGTTGTATTTTGCCGTTAGATTGGCTTTTGTTGTATCAATTTTTTAGGGTTGTCTTCTGCCATGTAACTATTGTTTTTTTTTGGATCCCATGTATCAAACATTTGTTTTAATAAAAATTAATCGTTTATGATCAAAATCTTTTAACCCTAACCTGTCAGTTGACTTTAGAATCACATTTATGTTCAAATGACTTTATTAGCAAGTCTTGCATTATTTTAAGCACGCAGAGTAATGGTCTTGGTTTTCCAGGGCATTACAACTTGCTATCAGAGCAGTCTAGGTTTAAGAGTTCCTAAAGACTGGCTGTGCATGTACACTCGTCGCTAAAGATAAGCTCGACTCAGGGTTTGGTAACCATATATGTGATTATAAGCTTAAATGTTTAAATGGAATGTAAATGTTTTATCTGCATGTTCAATAGGGAGCATGAGATATACTAATAGGGCTTGGCCCTTGATTGTTATGTGATTATGATATGGCGTGCTTATTAACATTGCTATTGTATGTGAATAAATGTTTAAATGCTTGTTTGCATCTTGATTGCATACTGTTGGTTGAGTTTCAATGTTGAACCATGGAAAGAATGTTAAGTCATTGATTGCAGATAAACTTGGATAGTTATGCATCCAAGGTGATCAATATGACTAACCGGTACATGGGTTGAGGCTAAAGATGATGAGCAAGGCCACAACCCTACACCAGTCCCTGAGAACTGGCAACAGTTGCTTGCTAATATGCAAGCCAGACTTCAAATTCAGGAAGAGCAGATTCGCCTTCTAAGGCAACAAGTTCCGCAAGGAGTGTCACACCTAATGTGGCCCTTGTTGTGGCACGAGCTGTACAACCACCTAAGAATGGAAAGAGGTTGGAGCCACTCTATGAATGATTCTGAAGACTGCATCCTCCAATCTTTGATGGAGGACCATATCCACTAAAGGCCAAACAGTGGATAAGTATGATCACCTCCATCCTGGATTTTATGAGGGTGGAATGTAATGACAGGGTGGCCTATGCCACCTATATGTTTAGAGAAAACACCCACATTTGGTGGGTGGTGACATCCCAGACTCGAGACGTTTCTACTCTGAATCGAGATGGGTTCAGAGATCTGTTAAATCAGAAATATTATAACGTTTTCGTCAGGGCGGCGAAGGTTAAGGAGTTCGTTGGATTGGTACAGGGCAGTATGGCAGATACTGAGTATGCCTTGAAGTTTGATAGGTTAGCAAAGTTTGCACCAGACTTTGTGCCTACAGATGTGGTTAGACAAGACAGGTTTATTCGAGGGCTTAATGCTATGATAGCCCGAGATGTGAGGATCACATCAGTGTCTGGGGAGACAACTTATGCCCAGGGTGTTGAAAAGGCCCTCACTGCTAAGAGGTGGAGAATAAGATTTGGAAGGAGAATGCTGCTAGATAGGATGTTCACAGGGCAGTGCCTCAATATATAGGGTCTGGTTGGGCCAGAGGCCCCAGTGATCAGAAGAAGAGGATCCCTGACACCTCGACCACTACTGGTCCAAATAGGAGGGGTTGGGGTGCCCAGGGTGGCTGCCAGGGAGGTGATGAGTCATGGAGGAGCTATCCAAAGTGCACTGGATGCAGGAAACGCCATCTGGGCGAATATTGGACAAAGGCTTCTTACTTGTGCAGGGTGGTTGGACACCTCAAGAAGGACTACCCGACATTGAAGAAGGAGGAACCAGGGAAGATGGACAGCTTGACTCTAGTTCGAGTGTTCACCTTGACGCAGGCAGAGGCCAAGGCTAGTCCATCTGTAACGACCCAAATTCGCTAATAAGGCTTAAGAGCCTTGATTAGTGTGCCAGGAGGGCATTAATGGAATAATTGAGATTTAATGAGTAATTATATGTTTAATAATGTTTATATGATAACTGATTATATCGTGTGGTAATATGATATGTGATATATGTGAGAACCACATTATTATGTGGACAGGTTCGCTGAGCACGACTCAAGACGATTCTAGGGTCAGATAGCGGGAAAAGTCACAATGGGGTTTAAGATATGACTTTGGAGAAGTCGGGGATAATTTTAGATAGCGGGTAGCAATTTGGATTATCGGGTCATGAAAATAAATATATGGAGATATATTTGAGGTTAGAATGTCTAGGCGGGAATATTGGGGGATTTTACCATTTTGGCCTTGGGGACGGTTCCGGCACCCCGAGCCTCGGGATTAACTTAATGTGTGAGATAGACTTAAGGAAGCCTTTGGAAGAAAAACACAAACTGACTTAAACTTAGTCTCAGCTTTCTCTTTCACGCTTAAGGGAAACCAAGGAAAGGAAACACAGGAAAACTAAGGGAAACTAGCTGGAAATTCTGGGATTTGTAGTGAGGAATTGAAGGTTTGGCTCAGGAGTAAATCAAGAGTTAAAGCAGGGATTAAGGTAAGCATCTAACTCTATTTTCTGTGGTTGAATTCTGAGTTCTAGCTGGGTTTTAGTTAAGTGCTGAAACAAGTATGGTTTTGATGTTCTAAGGCAGAATTAAGAGGGAAAACTTGGGAGCTTAGCTTGGCCATAGCTTGGTGAAGTGATTCTACAGCAAAGGTGAGATTCAACTCCAAGTTCAGAGGTTTTAAATTGGGTTTGAGTGGCTGGTTTGAGTGTTTATAGCACTTGGGTTTCAGAAATTGAAAGGAAGAGATTAGAGTGTGTTAGGCTGTGTTTTCCTGGGAGTTATGTTGTTTAGATCATGCTAAAGAAGTTGGGAATTAATTGGTTAAGAGTTGGGAAGTTTTGGGATGGTTTAAGGTGAGGTTTTAGACTTAGAAATGGTGTAAAATCTGGGTTCGAAGGGGAGGGCCGCGACTCTGTTCTAGAGCGCTGTGGCCCTAGCATGCAAAGAAGCCAAGGAGGCTCGGCCAAGGGGGCGCACCGCGGCGCTCAAGGAAAGGGCCGCGGCGCGTGTGTGGTTCAGTGTGGGAGTATGTTCTGTTTTGGGGAAGGGCCACGGCTAGGCTTTGGGGGCCGCAACCCTTGATTGCACACATGAATTGTTGAGGGTTTTAAGCACGAGAGAGTGGTCTAGTGTGCTCGGGTTTGGTTTCACCACCGTGCTTGGTGGAACTAGGAGTCCCGGGAGTTATTTTTGTAACTAGAAACCTATATTTGAGTATTTATGAAACCCTATATTTTTGTTGTGGCTAGGTGATAAAAGCTTAGGCTCGGGAACGGATCGTGCTTGAGGGGCGTTGCTCGTAATTCGATAACCGTACAGACTAAAGGTAAGAAAACTGCACCTGGTTGAATATATGTGACGGGACTAAGGGCTCCCTATTGTAGATGCTTGAAAAGATGGTATTATGCCATGCAAGCCATTTAGTGAACCAACGGCCTATGGGTGCCAAGGGTCTCACTAGCGCACAGGACGCAGCTCGGCCACTAGTAGCCGAGGAGAGCTTATTATGCACTGAGCTCGGTTTAAGTGGGTCGGAGGCAGTAGGTTAAACAAAGGGTGCGGCCTAACTCTTCAGCCCTGAATATTATGTGATATTAATATTATATGTGATAGAATGTATCTTGTATTGGATTGTATATGCAGAATAACTGTTGTGGATTGTCTGATGGGTATACATGCTTACTGAACTATTTGTCTGCAATCATTGTTTGAGTTAGCTATGATGTTTTCTTGCTGGGCCTTGGCTCACGGGTGCTACGTGGTGCAGGTAAAGGCAAGGGCAAGTTAGATCAGCCCTGACTGGAGAGCTCAGCGAGTAGAATGTACATAGCCAGGTGCTCGGCCGCCACGGTTGAGGTCTAGGCAAGGACATGGAACCTGAAGACTGTCTGTTTTTCCTTAGTATGGCTAGTGTTTACTCATGTACTTTTGGGAGTCTGTGAACTTTCTTTAACTTCGTTCTTGTATGGGATTCCATGTTTACTACAGTATAAATATAAGAAATGAGTTAGTGACACGTTTTCAAACTAATGACTTGATTAGCAAGTCCTGCACTTTTATAAGTACACAGTGTAGCGGTCTTGGCTATCCAGGGTGTTACACCATCGATAGTGATAGGTCAGCTTTCTAGCGCCAACATTTCATATACTGTATTTATTAACTCTGGTGCTTACATTCATTTGTTTTTAGTAAAGTGATTGATAGATTGTGTAGGCCTAGTGAGTATTATACTGCGGGGTTTGGGACTATACTGCCTACAGGAGATACAATAGTTTCTAGGATATGGATTAGAGCACTGCTAGTGATGGTGGATAGTAGGGAACTATTAGAAGATTTGATTGAGTTGGGTATGGATAATTTCGATATGATTTTGGGGATTGATTGGCTAGTCAGATATGTGGCCACTATAGATTGCAGGAAGAAGATGGTGACTTTTGAGCCTGAGGGTGAGGACCCCTTTGTTTTCATGGGTTCTATGCATGGACCCCACATTCCCATGATATCAGCGTTGAGGGCTAGGGACCTATAACAAGAGGTTTCATAGGCTTTCTAGCTAGTGTGGTGGATACCACGAGATTTATGCAGTGGGGTTGGGAAAGACTACAATAATATGTGAGTTATTGGATGTGTTTCATGAGGACTTATCGGGATTGCCGCCGCACAGGGTGATTTAGTTCATCATTGAGTTAGCGTCGGGTACAGAGCTAGTATCGAGGGCGCCATATAGGATGGATCCGACAGAGCTAAAAGAGTTGAAGATACAGTTGCAGGAGCTTCTAGATTTGGGATTTATTAGACCTAGCTTTTCGCCATGGGGTGCTCCGGTGTTATTTGTGAAGAAGAAGGATGGGACTATGAGGATGTGCATAGACTACAAGGAGTTGGATAAGTTGACCATCAAGAACAAGTACCCCTTACCAAGGATAGATTACCTGTTTGATCAGTTGTAAGGGAAGACGATATTCTTGAAGATTGATCTTCGATTTGGTTATCACCAGCTGAGGATCAAGGACGACGATATTCTGAAGACGGCCTTCCGTACAAGGTATGGGCATTATGAGTTCTTGGTCATGTAGTTTGGTTTTACCAATGTCCCAGCAGCACTTATGGATCTGATGAATGAGTTGTTCAAGGACTTTTTAGATCAGTGTGTAATTGTCTTCATCGACAACATCCTAGTTTAATCCAGCTCATAGGCAGAGCATGAGGAGCATCTCCGACGGGTAATACAGAGATTGAGTGAGCATTGGTTGTATGATAAGTTTTAGAAGTGTGAGTTTTGGCTACCGGAAGTGACATTCCTTGGACACATTGTTAGTGGTAATGGGATTAAGGTAGATCCGACCAAGGTTGAGGCAGCTAGGGATTGGCTGTGGCCAAGAAATTCCTCAAAGGTTAGGAGCTTCCTTGGCCTAGCGGGTTATTACAGACGGTTCGTGGAAGGGTTTTCAAAGATTGGCACACCGTTGACTGAGTTGACACAAAAGAATCTGAAGTTCACATGGTCAGACAGATGTGAGAGTAGCTTCTAGGAACTGAAATGAAGACTGATTACTGCTCCTATGTTGAGTCTTCTTTCAGGGGGAGGGACGTTTGCAGTGTACTATGATGCATCAAGACTAGGATTAGGATGCATGTTGATGCAGAATAAGAAAGTTATTGCTTATGCATCATGGCAACTAAAGGAGTATGAGCAACAGTATCCTACCAATGATTTGGAATTAGCTGCGGTGGTGTTTGCACTGAAAGTATGGCAACATTATTTGTATGGGGAGAAGTGCGAGATTTACACCGATCATAAGAGTTTGGAGTAATTGACTTAAACATGAGACAGAGAAATTGGTTGGAATTGGTGAAGGACTATGACTATGATATCTTTTACAATCCAAGAAAAGCCAATGTAGTGGCGGATGCGTTGAGCCGGAGGGGCCCAGGACAGTTGTTTAGTTCAAAGCAGATATCGAAGGAATCAGTAGAAGAGATGACTAGAGCAAAGATAGAACTGGTTGTTGGCCAATTGCCCAATATTACTTTACAGTCTACCCTCTTTGAGAAGATAAGAGAGCGTCAGTTGGATGATGCACAGTTGCAGGAGGTTAGATGTAATGTCCTAGATGAAGTTGCTAAGGATTATTCCATTTCAGAGACAGGTTTACTATGGTGTAAGGATTAGATATGTGTTCCGATGGATATGGGGATCTGGCGAGAGATACTTGATGAATCCCATACACGCTCCATCTAGGAACTGTAGAGATGTACCAGAATCTACGGACTTTATATTGGTGGCCTGGGATGAAGAGGGGCGTGGTTGAATACATGGCCAAGTGTTTGACCTACTAGCAAGTAAAGGCTGAACATCAGCCATCAGCAGGGTTGCTACAGCCTTTTGGTATTTCCGAGTGGAAATTGGAAGACATTACTATGGATTTTGTGGGAGGCTTACCAAAGACAGTGGGGGCAATATGACTCGATGTAGGTGATAGTAGACAAATACATTAAGTTAGCTCACTTTCTGTCAGTGAGGATGACCTATATTGTGGATCAGTACGCAAAATTTTATGTGAGGGATATTGTACGTCTCCATGGGGTTCCTAAATCTATAGTATCAGTCTGAGATCCCATATTTATCTCCAAGTTTTGGGGTGGGTACAGAAGGCTATGGGAACTCATCTTAAGTTCAGTACAACCTTTCATCCTCAGACAGACGGACAGTCTGAGAGGACAATTTAGATACTTGAGGACATGCTTAGAGCATGTGGTTAGACTTCGAGGGGCCTTGGAGTAAGTACCACCTGTTTATTGAGTTTTCATACAAAAACAGTTTTCAATCAACGATTGGAGTAGCTCCATACGAGAAGTTATATGGAAGGAAATGTAGATCGCCCATTTATTGGGATGGGATGGGGGAAAGGAAGTATTTGGGACAGGAGATGGTTCAGAAGACTAATGAAACTATTGAGAAGATCTGAGCTCAAATGCTCACTTCGCAAAGCTGACAGAAAAGCTACGCTGATCCTAAGTGTAGGGATGTGGAGTTCCATGTAGGGGACCACGTATTTCTCCAAGTTTCACCATTGCGAGGGGTGAGGAGGTTTGGGAAAAAGGGCAAGTAGAGCCCTAGATTCATAGGACCTTTTGAGATCCTAGAAAGAATCGAGCAGGTAGCCTACAAATTGGCTCTGCCACTGGCATTATCAAGAGTTCACGACGTATTCCACATTTCTATGCTTCAGAAGTACGTCTTATATACGACTCATGTTTTGGGATATGGGGATCTGGAGTTACAGACAGATTTATCATATGAGGAGCGACTAGTTAAGATCTTAGACAGAAAAGATAAGGTTTTGAGGAACAAGACAATTCCTTTAGTCAAAGTATTATGGAGGAATTGCAAGTTCGAGGAAGCGACCTGGGAGCTAGAGTCAACTATGTAGGTTCAGTATCCCAAGTTATTCAGGTAAATTTTGAGGACGAAATTCAAAGTAGGAGGGGATAGTTGTAATGACCCAAAAATGTTAATAAGGTTTAGTTCCTTGATTAGCATGCCGAGAGGGCATAATTGGATATGCATGTGATTACTTGATTTAAATGCATGACTATGTGGCATGCATGACTTATATGATGATGTGAATATATTATATGCATGTTTATAAGTACTAGATGTGCATGTGGGCCCTTTATTGTTTATAAGCACATATTTGTAATTTTGGTCAGTTAAGGGCATAATTGTGGTTATATGTGTTAAATGGTTGAGACCACATTATTATGTGGATATATTTGTAGTATATGGCTCGAGGGGATCCTAGCAAGAGGAGTAGCGGAACAATCATAGCAGGATTTAATACCCGGCTCGGGGTAAGCCTAGAGGTATTTTGGGAACATGGAAAATATTTTGGGGTTTATTAAGTAATACATAGAAAGCTAGCAATTATTTGTACATGTCGGGATTGAATAAGGATTTATAGGAATACTTGAGGACCTAGCGGGATGTGGCATATGACGAAATTGCCCTTAGTGGCACTTGAGGATTTAGATTGACTTAAGGGGGTAATTTGGACATTTGGCTAGGGGATATACTTAGTTTGGGTGCTGAGACTTTAGGAAGAAAACAAATGAAAGGAAGTCACTAAGGAACCTCTCAGTACATTCTCTCCCTCTCACTCACGTTCTCTCACTCTCTCTATAGAACCTAAGGAAGACTTGAAGCTTGAGGATGGCAAACTCAAAAAATTAAGCTAGAATTTCAGCTAGAAACAAGGGGAAATTAAGCTAGGAACAACTAAGTGATTGTTGAGGATATAAGCTTCAAGATGAGGTAAGATTCTAAGTTTTATTTTATGAATTATGGTTGGTTTAGATAGGTTCAGAAATGTTTGGTTTAGCTTCTGGTTTTGGGAATTTGATAAGTGTAAGGAATTGTATATAGGTTGGCTATGATGTTTAGGCTATAAGGATAGGAAAAATACGCTTAATTCTGAGTTTGGCTTGTGGTTGGAGTTGAATTTTGAGATTTAGGCTCGAGGAAAATGCAGGAAAAAGGCTTGTTTTCTGGGTTTGGGGGCTCGAGCCACAGCCCTGTTCATCAGGCGTCGTGACCTGTGTGCTCGAGGAGGATGGAGGGCCTCTATTCTGTCTAGGCACACCATGACGCAAGGAGTAGCGAGCTGCGGCCTGTGTCTTTCAGTAGAGAGGCATTTTCTCCTCTGACTTGAGCACGTCACGGCCCTTAAGGCGCTAGTCATGGCACAAATGTATATTTAAGGCTGTTTGAGGGTTTTAAGCTTGGGAATCCAAATGTTAAGGCTCGGGAAGGATCCAACTACCCAAATTTGTAGAATCCAAGGTCTCGGAGGCTAGATTAATATTATGAAGTTATTTATTGGATTAGAATTTGATAGTTATCCATTATTGCTTGTGACTAGGACTACCGTTAAGGCTGAGGACTGAGGATCGTGCTCAGTACCGCTCTTTATCTATCACTTAGGATTCAAGGTAAGAAAATTGCACCCATGTGGTTGTCAACGGGACTGAGATTCCCACTGGGGAGTTAGTAGTATCCAGAAGATGGATCAGATCATTGGCAGTGAAAGTGGAGGGCAGAGAGTTATTAGTTCATATGATAGAGTTGGTTATGACCGACTTTGACAAAATTCTGGATATGGACGGGTTAGTGAAGTATGGGGCAACCATAGATTGCAGAAGGAAGATGGTAACCTTTGAGCCTGAAGGTGAGGATCCTTTTGTATTTTTTGGCACCGTGCATGGACACTGTATACCTATGATATCTGTATTGAGGGCTAGAGATCTGTTGCAAGGTGGTTGCATAGGATTCTTAGCCAATGTGGAAGATACCACTCAAGTCGTGCCAGTGGTGCCAAAGGAGACCAGATTAGTTTGTGAGTTTCTGGATGTGTTTCCAGAGGATTTACCATGGTTTCCAACACACACAGAGATTGAATTTTTTATTGAACTAGCACCAGGGAAGGTGCCAGTGTTTGAGGCACCTTACAGAATGGACCCACCAGAGTTAAAAGAACTAAAGGTACAGTTGCATGAGTTGTTTGACTTGTGTTATATTAGACCCAGTTTCTCACCATGGGGTGCAGCGGTCCTATTTGTAAAGAAGAAAGATGGTTCTCTGAGGATGTGTATTGACTACAGAGAACTAAACAAGTTGACAATTAAGAACAAGTATCCTCTGCCAAAGATAGATGATCTGTTCAATCAGTTGCAGGATAAGATGGTATTCTCAAAGATAGATCTTCGATCTGGTTATCACCAGCTAAGGATCAAAGAGGGAGATATACTAAAGACTACCTTTCACACCAGGTATGGGCATTATGAATTCTTAGTCATGTGCTTTGGGTTGACTAATGGCCCACGTGCTTTTATGTATCTGATGAATAAGGTGTTCAAAGATTATCTAGATCGGTTTGTGATCGTCTTCATCGACGATATTCTGGTTTATTCTCAGTCAGAGTCAGAACATGAGCAACATCTTAGGTTGGTTCTACAGAGACTGAGGGAACATAGGTTGTTTCCTAAGTTCAAGAAATATGAGTTCTGGTTACCTCAAGTAACTTTCCTTGGTCATATTGTCAGTAAGGAGGGTATCAAGGTGGACCCAGCCAAGATTAAGGCAGTTAGAGATTGGCCAAGGCCAAGGAATGCGTTAGAGATCAGAAGCATCTTTGGATTGGCAGGTTACTACAGGCGTTTTGTGGAAGGGTTCTCAAGGATTGCTACTTCATTGGCTGAACTGACACGAAAGAATCAGAAGTTTGTGTGGTCAGACAAGTGTAAGAACAACTTCCAGGAATTGAAGCAGAGATTGATTACATCTTTAGTTCTAGTCTCCCAACAGATTAAGAGAAGTTTGTGATTTATTGTGATATCTCACATCAGGGTTTGGGTTGTGTTCTTATACAGTCAGGGAAGGTGATTGCCTATGCATCACGCTACAATCATGATCTTGAGTATGAATATAGATACCCCACTCATGATCTTGAGTTGGAAGTAGTGGTATTTACGTTAAAGGTATGGAGGCATTACCTTTATGAGGAGAAGTGTGAGATATACACTGACCACAAGAGCCTGAAGTATTTTTTTACACAGAAAGATCTGAACATGAGACTGAGGTGTTGGTTGGACTTGGTGAAGGATTATGATTGTGAAATCCTGTATCACCCAGAGAAGGCCAACGTGATAGCAGATGCCTTAAGCTGGAAGGGTCCGGGATAGATATACATTACGAGACTAATTTCCAAAGAGTTGGCAGAGGATATGGCCAGAGCTAGTATAGAGTTGCTGGTGGGTCAGTTAGCCAATATCATGCTACAATCTACACTGTTAGAAATGATAAAGGAAGGTCAGTTGGGTGATCCACAACTGAAAAAGATCAGAGAAGACGTCCTAGCTGGAGTTTCTATGGATTATACAGTGTTAGAGATGGGCTTGTTGAGATACAAAGGTCGGATATGTGTTCCGATGGACACTGTTATCAGGAGGAAGATTCTGGATGAATTTCATACCACCCCATATTATTTGCATCCAAGCATCACGAAGATGTGCCAAGATGTGAGATCGATGTATTGGTGGCATGGGATGAAGAGGGATGTGACGGAATATGTGGCTAAGTGTTTGACATGTCAATAGGTCAAGGCTGAGCGTCAGACACCAGTAGGGCTATTATAACCTCTTGACATTCCAGAGTTGAAATGGGAAGACATCATGATGGATTTCATGGTGGGGTTACCAAAGACAGTGGGTCAACATGATTCGATGTGGGTTATTGTGGATCGATACACCAAATCAGCTCATTTCATACCAGTGAGGACAACGTATACAGTTGACCAGTATGCAGATCTCTATGTGAGAGAGATAGTGCGCCTTCAGGGGGCACCAAGGTCAATCGTGTTAGATCGAGACCCCATATTTACTTCAAAGTTTTGGGGAAGTTTGCAGAGGGCCATGGGTACACAACTGAAGTTCAGTACTGCTTATCATCCTCAGACAGATGGACAATATAAGAGGACGATACAGATATTAGAGGACATGCTGTGAGCATGTGTGCTTGACTTTGATGGGTCCTAGAGTAAGTATATGCCTTTGATAGAGCTTTCCTACAATAATAGCTATCAGCTGACCATTGGGGTGGCTCCTTACGAGATGTTGTATGGTAGGAAATGTAGGTCTCCCATTCATTGGGATAAGACGAGAGAAAAGAGAAACTTGGGTTCTGAGGAAGTTCAAAGGACCAATGAGGCTATTGAGAAGATCAGAGCTCGGATGCTCGCTTCTCAGAGCAGGTAGAAAAGTTATGCTAAGCCCAAACGTAGGAACGTGGAGTTCCAAGTGGGAGACTATGTCTTCTTTAGAGTCTCACCATGGAAATGGGTGAGGAGATTTGGGAAGAAGGGCAATTGAGCCCTAGATTTGTAGGACCATTTGAGATTTTGGAGAGGATTGGTTAGGTGGCCTATAGGTTGTCCTTACCTCCGGAATTGTTGGCCGTACACAATGTATTTCATATTTCAGTCCTTTGGAAATATGTGTCAGACGTGACTGATGTATTGAGTTACGAGGATCTAGAGCTTGAGATAGATCTCTCATATGAGCAACAGCTAGTCCAGATACTAGACAGGAAGGACAAGGTCCTGAGAAACAAAACTATACCCTTGGTTAAGGTATTATGGAGGAACATCAAGGACGAGGAAGTGACCTGGGAGATGGAATCAGATATGTGAAATAAGTATTTCGAGCTATTCAGGTAAAATTTCGAGGACGAAATTCCTGTAAGGGGGGATAGTTGTAACGTCCCAAATTACCTAATAAGGCTTAGGGCCTTGATTAGGGGGTCAGGATGGAAATTTATGGAAAATTATGTGTTTATGTGATATTTATTTGTATCATTGTATGATTATGTGAGTTATATTATAATATGACTTGATATGCATGCTTAGGTGTATTGAATAGGCATGTAGGCCTGTTTCTTATCAGAAGGGCAATTTTCATAATTTGGCCCGTTATAGGTATATTTGGCATATATGTGATATATGTGTGAAACCACATTATTACATGGATATATATTTGGGTTACTCTACGCGAGGCGGTCCTACGGAGCAAGCTAGTGGGAAAGTCACAATGGGATTAATACTTGACTCGAGGTGAATCAAGGGGTATTTTGGGTATTTAGTGCATTATCGAGATATTGGGTAATGGGAATGAATATTTGATGATATATTTGGAGTTAGTGAGATTAGGAGGAAATTCTAAGAATTTTTTACTATTTTACCCTATGGGGCGTTTTTGGGACCCCAAACCTTAGGTTTTACTTAAGGTTACTTGAGTTCAAAGTAACCTAACAGAAACAAAAGAACATGTTCAAACATTTTTCTCTCTCTCTCATTCTCCTTTTTCTGCTCGTTGCATTTTCGAAGGAAACTTGAGTTTTAGGACTCAAATTCGAGCAAGGTTAGACTCGTATCGATTATAGGAAAGATTAAAAGCTTGTTAGCTAGAGGATTTATCGGAAAACGACATAATCAAAGGTAATTTAAGCTTTTAATTTTTGAGTTTCCATTTCCTTAAGTTTTGAATTGGAATCTATGCTTTGATGAATTTTTGAGCTATTTGAAGCTTAGGTTCTGATGGTTTTTGGCCATTGAGATGATTGCAAACTTTGTGTATGGGAATTGGATATGTTTGGATAGGCTTATTGAGGGATTTGGCATGAGAAAAATGAAGAAAAACTAAGTTTTACAGGTCGAGTCATAGCCCTATTCTTGGGCACCGCGACTCAAACCAGGTGAAGGAGAAGCAGGTGGCTGTTAGGCTTTTGAACCGCGACGCCTGTGAGTGTGCGCCATGGTGCTTGGGCAAACAGAGAAGAATCTCGGACCTCTAACTTGAGCAGGCCACGACTCAAATGGTTGAGGGTCGCGACGCTTAAGATATTTTGGGCCTCGGGGAGGTTTTGAGTGTGGGAACTCATACCTAAAGGCTCGAGATCAATCCTACTACCCGGTTTAGTAGGATTCAACGTCCTGGAGGCTAGGACTCGGTCTGGAAGCCTTTATTTACTCATTTTTTTTATGGGATTCCATACTTGGTTGTGACTAGGTTATTGCTAGGGGCTCGAGATCAGGATCTTGCTCGAGGGTTGTTCTTATTTTATTTTACACTCGGACCTGAGGTAAGAAAACTACACCCATTATGTGATGTACATGATAAGGGCTTGGCCTGAATGTTGAATATAGTCTGGATTGGGCATTGGCCCCTGTGAATGCGCATGATTATGATTATGACTGTGAATGATTGATTAAAGCATGTTGAATGCTTGGTATATGGATATTTTTTATATGATGAATGTATGTTAGCATTATATACTTGTGAAAAGCATTGGCTTATGAGTCAAGGGTGGCAATAGCGCTGAGCGCTGGTGGTAAGGCATTGACTTATGAGTCAAGGGAGGCAATAGTGTGTTGAGCGCTGGCCAATATGATTAGATTTAATTAAGAGCGCATCATACGCTTGTTCGACCTAATGGTCATGGAAAACTGAAATGCCAAGTATGCTGGGCTAACTCCAAGGCTGCTTATTTAGAGGATAGGGCAATGGACCCCGGGGTGACTTATTAGTCCAAGATCCTAGGGCGCTGAGCCCGGTGTGATTTATTAATCATGTACTTAGGAAACGGGCCTCGATATGATCCAGTTAATCAATTACTTAGGGCATTTGGTCCCATATGATGTTATAGTCATTTATATGAACGGTATGCATGCATGAGTAGAGTTATTACTGCTAGGCATGCTTATTATGTTTGGGTAATGTACTATTAATTGCTTATGAGCATGTTTAAGTTTTATTCATGGGTCTTGGCTCACGGGTGTTATGTGGTGCAGGTAAAGGGAAAGAAAAGTTGAACCAGCCATGAGTTGGAGAGCTTAAGTGGCGATGTGTACATATGCGGCCGCTTGACCACCATAACCAAGGTTTTTTAGAGAAAAGGGTTAAACCCTAATTTTTTCCACTTAAGTCGGCAGATTGTAATTTTTGAGTTGTAATGATCATTTTGGAACTATAAACATTTATTATGGGATCCCATGTATAGTTTAATGTTTTAATGAAATATCCATTTCTTTTAACTGAAATTTTTAACCCTGGACCAGTAATCACACTTAGATGCACGTTTATGGCCTAATGACTTGTTTTGTGAGTTAAGCATTATTTAAAATACACATTATAACGGTCTTGGCTAACCAGGGCATTACAACTTGGTATCAGAGCGTGCCAAGGTTAAGGGTTTCTGAAGACAGGTTGGGCATGTACACTCGCCACTAAAGACAAGCTCAACTCAGGTTTCGACAACTATTTATGTGGTTATGTGTTTAACTACTTATATAGGATATAGATGCTTTATGTACATGCCTTATTAGGTAGCATGAGATATACTTATAGGGTCTGGCCATTAACTATTGCATGATATAAAAGTATGTACTTATTAGCACTGATATTGCTTGTGAATGCCAAAGAAATGCTTATTAGCGTTGTTATATGGACATGTGGAAGGGACACGCTCATTAGCGATGTCATAGATACATGTATGCCAGAAAATGCTTATTAGCATTGTTAATTTTTATGAATATTACGAAGTGCTTATTAGCACCAGACTTGGATATGAATATGAATCAACATGCATATTAGTATAACTGTTGAATGTAAATGATTATATGCTTGGTATTGGACCGTGAGGTGGCAAGAGGTTTAGTTATCACTACCTAAATAGCCAAATTTATTATTGCGGCAAGGTATAAGCTTGGAATTATGCTTCCAAGGCAGATAGAGTCATCAGCTGGCCAGGAAGATCAGGGCCAAAATGACAGACAGGGTCAGGATAATGACCAGGGTCAGACCCCTTCGCCAGCTCCTGAGAACTGGCAGCAGGTGCTTGCTGATTTGCAAGCCAGGGTATCGAGGAAGGAAGAAGAAATCAGCCTCCTGAGACAGCAACAGGTTCATGCAGGGAACAGTTTACCTGAGGCACCACCTGTGATGGTGCCAACAGTTGAGCAATTGCCAGAGGCTGGGAATAAATGGGAACCTCTTTATGAAAGGTTCAGGAAACAACACCCTCCAGTCTTTGAGGGTAGTGCAAATACGGCCAAGGCCGAACAATGGATGAGTATGGTTACCACCATCCTAGAATTTATGAGGGTGGTTGGTAATGAGAGGGTGGCTTGTGCCATATATATGTTTCGAGAGAATGCCTGAATCTGGTAGGAGGTGATATCCCACACAACAAATGTTAATGCCCTGGATTGGGAATAGTTTCAGACTTTGTTTAATGAAAAGTATTACAATGATGCCATCAGGGCGGCAAAGGCAGAAGAGTTCAACAGATTACTTTAGGGCAACTCATCATTGACTGAATATGCCCTGAAATTTGACAGATTGGCAAAGTTTTCCGGGCAATCGGTGCCCACTGATGGGACTAGAAAGGAAAGGTTTCTCCAGGGGCTACAGCCTATGATAGCTCGGAATGTTCGCATTACCGCTGTGCCAGGAGTGACTACTTATGCACAGGTGGTTTAGAAGGCGGTCACATCTGAGAGCGCAGACAACAAAATCTAGCACAAGAATGCAACCAGAAGAGATACTAGGAGGGTGGGACCTCCATTTATGAGTTCAGGTAGGGGAGGAGGCCCCAGTGATCAAAAAAAGGAAGTTTCCTGATGCCTTTCCAACTCCATGCTGTGACAGGAGACCACATGGTATTACAATAGGCCGCCAGGGCGAAAATGAGGGCTAGAGAACTTTTCCTGAGTTTGCCAGATGCAAGAGGTGTTTATAGGAGAGTGTCGGGCAAAGGCCTGCTTTTTATGCGGGATAGTGGGTCACTTAAAGAAAGATTGCCCAAAGTCAAGAAAGGAAGAACCAAGAAAGGCGGATAGCTCGTCCCCAGCTCGAGTGTTCGTGTTGACACAGGCAGAAGCTGAGGCTTGTCCCTCAGTAGTCACAGGTCAACTTTTTAGTGCTGGAACCCCTTATACTGTTTTGATTGATTCTGGTGCTACATATTCTTTTGTTGTTAGTAGAATTATTGATAGATTGTGTAGACCATGTGATTATTATGTTGTGGGGTTCAGGACCTCATTGCCCGCTTGGGAGTTAGTAGTATCCAGAAGATGGGTCAGATCATTGACAGTGGCAGTGGAAGGCAAAGAGTTATTAATTGATTTGATAGAGTTGGTTATGACCGACTTTGACATAATTCTAGGTATGGACTGGTTAGTGAAGTATGGGGAAACCATAGATTGCAGAAGGTGGATGGTAACCTTTGAGCCTGAAGGTGATGATCGTTTTATATTTGTTGGCACTGTGCATGGACCCCGTATACCTATGATATCAGTATTGAGGGCTAGAGATCTGTTGCAGGGTGGTTGCATAAGATTCTTAGCCAGTGTGGTAGATATCACTCAAGTCATGCCAGTGGGGCCAAAGGAGACCAAATTATTCTGTGAGTTTCTGGATGTGTTTCCAAAGGATTTACCAGGGTTGCCGCCACACAGAGATGTTGAATTTTTTATTGAACTGGCACCAGGGACGAAGCCAGTGTTTAGGGCACCTTACAGAATTGACCCACCAGAGTTAAAAAAACTAAAGGTACAGCTGTAGTAGCTATTAGACTTGGGTTTTATTTGACCAAGTTTCAAACCATGGGGTGCACCAGTCTTGTTTGTAAAGAAGAAAGATGGTTCTCTAAGGATGTGTATTGACTACAGAGATATAAACAAGTTGACAATTAAGGACAAGTATCATCTGCCAATGATAGATGATATGTTCGATCAGTTGCAGGGTAAGGTGGTATTCTCAAAGATAGATCTTTGATATGGTTATCACCAGCTGAGGAATCAAGGAGGGAGATATACCGAAGACTGCCTTTCGCACCAGGTATGGGCATTATGAGTTCTTAGTCATGTCCTTTGGGTTGACTAATGCCCCATCTGCTTTTATGGTTCTGGTGAATAGGGTGTTCAAAGATTACCTAGGCCGGTTTGTGATCGTCTTCATCGACGATATTCTGGTTTGTTCTCAGTCAGAGTCAGAGCATGAGCAACATCTGAGGTTGGTTCTACAGAGACTTAGGGAACATAGGTTGTTTGCTAAGTTCAAGAAATTTGAGTTGTGGTTACCTCAGGTAACTTTCCTTGGCCATATTGTCAGTAAGGAGGGGATCAAGGTGGACCCAGCCAAGATTAAGGCAGTTAGAGATTGGCCAAGGCCAAGGAATGCGTTAGAGATCAGAAGCATCCTTGGATTGGCAGGTTACTACAGGCGTTTTGTGGAAGGGTTCTTAAGGATTGCTACTTCATTGGCTGAAATGACACGCAAGAATCAGAAGTTTGTGTGGTCAGACAAGTGTGAGAATAACTTCCAGGAATTGAAGTAGAGATTGATTACAGCTCCAGTTCTGAGTCTACCGACACATCAGGAGAAGTTCGTGATTTATTGTGATGCCTCCCATCAGGGTTTGGGTTGTGTTCTTATGCAGTCAAGGAAAGTGATTGATTATGCATCACGCCAGTTGAAAGAGTATGAATAGAGATACGCCACTCATGATCTTGAGTTGGCAACAGTGGTCTTTTCATTAAAGGTATGGAGGCATTACATTTATAAGGAGAAGTGTGAATTATACACTCACCACAAGAGCCTGAAGTATTTCTTTACACAGAAAGATCTAAACATGAGACAGAGGCATTGACTAGAGTTGGTGAAGGATTGTGATTGTGAAATCTTGTATCACGCAGGGAAGGCCAACGTGGTAGCAGATGCCTTAAGCCGGAAGGGTCCAGGACAGATATACAGTGCGAGACTGATATTCAAATAGTTAGTAGAGGATATGACCAGAGCTGGCATAGAGTTGTTGGTGGGCCAGTTGGCCAATATCACACTACAGTCTGCGATGGTAGAAGGGATAAAGGAATGTCAGTTGGCTGATCCACAACTGACAAAGATCAGAGAGGACATCCTAGCTGGAGTGTCTAGGGATTATATAATGTCAGATATGGACTTGTCGAGATACAAATGTTGGATCTGTATTCCGATGGACACTGTTATCAGATGGGAGATTCTGCATGAATCTCATACCATCGCATATTCTTTGTATCCAAACACCACAAAGATGTATCATGATGTGAGATCGTTGTAGTGATGGCCTGGATTAAAGAGAGATGTGACAAAATATGTGACAGTTACCTGGGGCACAGTAGGCGTTGGATTGACCACAATACCCCCATTTACTACAACAAAAGCATTGAGCGCAGACAACACCACCAGCATTTCTTCCACAATGTCGTGCTGAAGAGGAAGAGCTCAAACCTACTAGCAACAATGCATTTCTAGGACTGCACAACCACAAGTAATAGTATTTCATTGTTATTTATCCTATGTTAGTACTAGTCTGTCTGCTACTACTTTGATAATATCAAGTTTCAATGAAATTATATAATATATAGTGATATGAAATGATAACTATTCTACCTAGCTAATCCTCCCACGAAGTACTCACTATTCACGTTTTCTTAAAATATTATATGGTGCTGAGGGAACTAATAACCTCGCTTAAAATAATAACAATCCACGTAGTGACTTGCAATGCTCAAAATAATTTTTCTTTCAATCAAATTGTGTCACTTACAAACAACTACTTTTGCAAGTAAAAACAAAGAACGCAACTTGCACATTTGTCTTATACTAATTATTTCTGTATGAAACTGTATATACAATAGAAGAGATAATAATGTTTTTATAAATTTTTTATAAAGGAGTAGATAATATTGTTGTAATTGTACCTAGCTACCCACCTTGGAAACGGTGACCAGGTTCCTTGAACTGAAGATATAATTGCGGCATGAATCTGTATCGGTCAGTACCTGCAAGGTGAAAAACCGGAGAAAGAGATCTGGATCCATCGATTCTTTTAATAAGAATAAAAAAGTAAAATAAAATAAAAAAAGGATAAATAACAGCTAGAGTCCTCCTTTAATTCCTCATGTATCACATAAGTCTCAATTTTAAATTTTAGATCACATACATCCCCAAACTATCATTTAATGTCACCCATTATATATATTTGTGTTACTCTATCGGAGCAACGATAGGATTATAATTTAAAATATTGAAAGAAAAAAGAAAAAAAAAAAAGCCAATATATTCACGTCCCAAATATTTATAAGTACTTTTTTTTTCTTAAAAATATTTAGTTACATGTTTATTCGTATCCTAGTTACATTTGTTTAGTTTTAATTAGGATATTTATTAGTTATTTTTATAGAATTTTATGATTATCATATTAATCCTAAATAAATAAACAATATTATATATAAAAGAATATATAAATATATGAAAAGATAAATTTCACTTAAAATTTATTTATGTTTTTTTTAAATAATATGATAACATTTTAGATTACAAACGTCGACCATATTTACTACACAAAACTTTCATAATATTATTCAAATCGCACTTCAATAATCTGAGACCTATATATTTTACATAAAAGAAATATTATTATATTTTTTTATTTATTCACAGTTATATTATTTGTACACACGTGAAACCTATATATAATGCATTTATAATGTTTGTTATTATTTAATATGAAGATATATATTTATATAAGTTAGATTAACATGTTTTTTTTTAAATCTAAATTATAAAAAATTTAGTAAAAGTTAAGATTATGTATTATATATTATTACAATAATTATATATTATAATATTTGAATTTATATTAATATAATTCTTAAATATCTAGTCGTATATTAAATATTATTAGAATAATATTATTTTATAATATTTAAATTTATATTGATATAATTAATAAGTATTTATTCTTAATTGGTTTTGGAAGTATATTTCGTTAAATATTTGTAATATTCCGTTAAAGTTAAAAAAACGGTTAAAACAAACTATTAAATGCACACTTTTTATATAGAAGATAAAATAGTTAAAATATACATTTTTAAATCTTAATTCTAGGGATGAAAATTTTACTCGAAAACCTGTTTACCCATGGGTAACCTACCCACCGGGGTAGTATTACCCAATAAATCAATATTTATGGTAGGGTGAGGGTACACAAACATGTACCTGTTATGGGTATAGGGTATGGTACTGGTATAGGTGTACCCAACCCTATTACCCGACTCTACCCGATTATATATGTATATTTATTTTACTTATGTTTTATGTATAAAAATTTTATGAATATATTTTTTAAGATATAAAAAATAAAATTGTATAAGATAAATTTATATATATATGTATATAAATATTTGTATATATGTTGACACCGTTTTTCGTCAACTTAAGAACATAAGAGCATGGATTCAAGAATATAGATATAATCAAATAAAGAACACCATATTTTATAGTGGTTCGACCCCAAAAATATGACCTGCGTCCACTTAGTCACATTTATTAATATTTAAGCTTGAAGACCATAGTTTTCGGCGAACTTGTGTCGCCAATTGTTCTATAGTCCTCCTTCGCTTTTACATTACACAAGGACTTGTTTCTACCATCATGTAGTTTTGGCATTATCAATTGTCTCCCCTATATCTATCCCATAACCTCTTATTTATAGTAAGGAGTTTAGGAATACAATTAGATCATGGGCCTAAGCTATTGGGCTTGGCCCGCAAATAATACATTACAACAGAAATACAGTTATATTTTGATAAATGACAACTCTATACTCATTTGCTAACTCTGTTATCATGGATGTTATGAGTTGAATGAACAAGATCCTTCTGTTAGCGCTTGGTAGTCTTCTTTGTCCTCCGTGAGAACAGGAACTACTTTGTACTTCATGAGAACAGGAAGCACTTTGTACTTTTCGAGAACAGAAACTACTTTGCACTTTTTGAGAACAAGAAGGAAAAGTGTTATGTTCATTGTCTCTTCATAAGTGCTATTTTTTAAATGTCATAAATGCCCAAAAAATGGGTATAACATTTTCCCCCCAAGTCATTTTTCGTGCTTTGCACAATTCTGACTTAGTTATGCAAACAATGTCCCCATTCTTTTTTGGCGCCTTATCTTTTATGTTTTGTTCGCCCCCTGTAAAGACATACTGGGCGGTATGGTATGTGATGTACCCGAACAGAGTCAATCCTTACCATTAGTGTAGTCATAGGTGATCAAGTTCTCGAAATGATCCATGTTCAGTTTTTATATGAACCCAAAGGTAAATAGACTGCATCTAATGCACATACGCGAACAAGCCTTCTAATAAAGTGTTGTACCAGTCGTCCACTCTCATTTTGGTTCTTATCTGCTTTGCAAACCAATAGTAGCTTGTGGAATACACACGAACTAGGCATATTATCATTCGTTCCCTATCCATGGGTGTTGGCGATTAGTCTTTGTATACCTGATATGGCCGAACAAGACTTCGCCCCCACGCTTGTGTTCGTTTAATACCCCCAATGTTTTTCTCCATGTAAGCAAACAGGCATGCCTTAATACTTGAATATCTGGCCCAATTCACTATAGGACCCTTAGGACCACCACTTTGAAACCCGAGCCCATCACTTGGTTTTGTTCACTTAGAAGCTTTGAAGTTGTCAAGCAGGCTGCCGCCGACCCTTCCGTGCTGAGAATAGCTCGACATCGTGGAGCCTTTGCAACTGGAGGAAGTGAGTCACCAGAGGAACTCGACGCTATTGGAGGCGAGGCTTCCGTGGGAAGAGAGGTTCTTGCGACTTTCCAGAGTGAAGTCATAACCATCGAAGGATAAGTTTCAGCCTCCATCACCATTTTGTTTCGCTGGGTATGCATTTTTTTCTATGCAACTATCAGTAGCATCAAGACTTATTCTTTCAAAAATTTGAACACAGTCTGAAGGAATTTATTGACTTCTTCCAATATTTTGAATCTTTAGGACCATGGGTTCAAACTCCTTGAAGGTGCTACAGTTCTTGGGTTTACTTTGCCAATTTCCTCTCCTGTTTGTAGCCAAAAATTGTCTTGGGTAAGTGTCTTTTTCTGAATAAAAATGAATGAATCTTTACCAATCTTGCTTATTCCAAAGATGTGTATGCCTCTGTCATTAACTTTCTTACAAATGAACAAAAAAAATTTATACGTTCACAAGCACACGAACAGGCCTTCTACAAAATTTTGCCTCTGTTTTGATCTTTGTTCACCAATGTATGAACAAAGTCTCGTGGATTTGGATGTATGGGAACAATTATTAATCTGTTCATTCCTTCAAAAGGCACGTGACTTATTTACTCTGTAGTGTGTTCTTATTACATTCCAAGTGAACCAATCAAACAGACTTTCTTGAAAAGGGATCTTGAGCGAACAAACTTTATGATTTGTTTCCCTTCTCTTTTCCCTTATGTACTATACACGATCAACAACTTTTTGTTAAAAACATAGATGAACTGCCAGCCTCCATGTTCACCTCTTGCATAGGAACACGACCGAACATGTAACGCCCTAGATTACCAAGACCGTTACACTATGTTTTTAAAATAATGCTTAACCTGCTAAGCAAGTTGTTTGAACTTAAATGTGGAATTAAAGAT
This sequence comes from Humulus lupulus, assembly GCF_963169125.1. Taxonomy (NCBI): domain Eukaryota; kingdom Viridiplantae; phylum Streptophyta; class Magnoliopsida; order Rosales; family Cannabaceae; genus Humulus; species Humulus lupulus. The sequence goes on from NC_084793.1 coordinate 211,770,834, forward strand.
TAAGTCATGGTCAAGTATTAAAAGATTTAGTTAACAAAATGGTTATTTTTCATTAAAATATTATGTTTATACATGGGATCCCAAAATTAGTTTAGAGACTTGTAAAAGACAAATAAAATACAATTTAGTCCTCCTAAGTGGCAAAACATGATTTAACACTAGTTCCTCTCAAGCTAATCCGACCGTGGCAATCGGGCAGGCTGCATATGTATACACTACCCTTGAAGCTCTCCAACTCATGGTTGGTCCCGCTATCCCTTTCCCTTACCTGAACCACGTAGCACCCGTGAGCCAAGACTCAGCAAGAAAACTTTAACTAGCATGCACAACTAAGCAACAGTATAAAAGTAGTAAATATAAATCATCAAACTCAATTAGCAATAGGATATAAATAACCAACCAGCAATATTATTCAACTCAGTCAAATATGTAACCAAACTCGTTAATCAATAGAATTGAATAAGTGTGAACCACACTTCTGTTTATGGTATAATATCCAGGTCTGGCGCCTTAGGCCAAGTTCCCTGGTCTCTTAGCCAACCCCGACACCCTTAGGCCAAGCTGTGTTCTGTACACTTACTATCGGCCCCCGACTCCCTTAGGCCGGCCTGCATACATATATAATCAAAATACACAATGCATAGCAAGTAACCAATGGCAGCATATACAAGCATGCCCATCCAAATATTCTCAGATACAGATATATCCACATTCATAACATATTCATTAACAGGGGTGGAATGACCCAAATTTTGTAATAAGGCTTAGGGCCTTGATTTGGAGGTCAGGAGGGCCATAATTGATTTATTATGCAATTAAATGATTATATGCATGTTTAGGTGTATTAAATATGCATGTGAACCCATTTCTGATTAATTGGGTGATTTTCATATTTTGGCCATATTGGGCATATTTGGCATATATGTGGTATGTTTATGGTGCTTCATTATTATTTGGTTATGCTAGGGTTACTCAGCACGAGACGATCCTAGGTGGCAAACTAGTGGGAAAGTCACAACGGGATCCATACTTGACTCGGAGTGAGTTAAGGGGTATTTAGCACATTACCGAGTTATTGGGTAATGAGAATAAATATTTGATGATAAATTGGGAGTTGTGAGACCAGGGGGAAATTATGGGAATTTTGACTATTTTACCCACCGGGGCGTTTTCGGGACCCTGAGCATTAGGATTTTCTTGAGGTTACTTAAGCTTGAAGTAACCTATTTGAATCATAAAAAGAACGTTCTCTCTCTCCCTCAAAGATCCATTTTTGACACCAATCGCATTTTCGAAGGAAACTTGAGTTTTAGGACTCGGATTCAAGCGAGGATCGAGGCATAGTGATTCTAGGGAAGTTTACAAACTTATTAGCCAGAGGATTTACCAAGAAATGGCATAATCAGAGGTAATTTAAGCTTTGAATTCCGAGTTTATTCGATGTTCTTGGTGTTCTTGAGTTTTACAAACTCAAGATTTGGATTATGAGTTCCTATGGGGATTTTTAGTATTTGATGTTGTTATATTGTTGCTAAGTTATTGGGTAAATGTTTGGGGGATTAAAATGTTGATTTGAGGGGCTAGGGACTCGTTGGGGTCAGATTTGGAGCTTTGAAGCTCGAAGAACACGAAGCTAGAACCCAGAATTTCTTGTTTGGGCACTGTAGCGCTAGGGTGGTAGCGCTACAACACTAGGTGCTCTGTTTTGGGGGATTTTGAGTCTGGTTGTAGCGTTGCAGCGCCCAAAGGTAGCGTTGTAGCGTTACACAACCTTCAGAAATTGGTTTTTTGGTACTTTTTGGGGTTTTGACCCGAGGGCTAGGGGGATGATTCCACCACCTTGTTTGGTGGAATTGGAGGTCCCGAGAGCAAGGGATTGGTCCCAGGATTGGGTTTTTGGAACTTGAACTCATTGAAACACTGTTTATGGTTGACTACGTTATCGCTAAGGGATTGGAAACAAGATCGTGCTTGAGAGTTGTTCATTGGTAACTTGTGCTTGGACCAAAGGTAAGAGAATCTGCACCCAGTATGTGATGCATGTGATGCATGAGATGCATGAGATTAGGGCATGAAATGAATATTGAATATGAGATTGATCAGAGCTTGAGTCTTTATAAATGTGCATGATCATAATTATGCTAGTGAATGTTGAGTAAGCATGTTAAATGCCTTGTATTTGGATATGTCACATATGATATATATGCATTGTTGCATTGCTTACTTGTGAGTTGAACTGACTCCATAGTCAAAATCGGCAATGGTATTAGTATTGACTGTGAAGTTGTGACTCATTAGTCAAGTTCGACAGTAGTACTGAGCACTGGTTGTATGGAATTGACCTATGAGTCAAGAGCGGCATAAGCATAATGAACGCAGAGCCGAAAAGATTAAATCTAATCAACATAAGCATTGAATGAATCATTATGAACATTAATGCTTGACCGACCTCAAGTTCGATGAAAACTAAAAGCGTTTGTCTAGTCTAAAGGCTAGTTACTTAGAGCCAGAGCCAAAAGGCTCGGGTGACTGCAACGTCACATGGCTATGAGCGCTGGGTCCAAGTTCGTGACTCACTCATTAGTCATTTATCTTATTAAGGTGCATACCCAAGATTGTGACTCCATAGTCACTCATCTGATTAGGGTGCAAAGCCCAAGTTTGTGACTCCATAGTCACTCATCTAATTAGGGTGCAGAGCCCAAAGTGTGACTCACTCATCTGATTAGGGCTACAAGCCCCAGTATGATTACCAAAATCACAAAGTAATATTCCCTCATCTGATTAGGGTATGGACCCCTAGTGCGTGAATTAATTGTCACTTATTTGAGTCACTTATTTTAGATGGACACATTGGCCACCTATTTTCATTATGACTTGATAGTCATCAATACAAAGGGCAGGGCCCATAAGTCATCCTTACAAAGGGCAGGGCCCACATTCATTATTTGGATTTATTTGCATGCATTAATAGGGTTATTATTGCTAGGCGTGCCTATAATGATTTAGTGACATGTTATTACTTGTTCATGAACATATTGAGTTTTCTTGCTGAGCTTCGGCTCACGGGTGCTATGTGGTGTAGGTAAAGGCAAAAGAAAGCTGGACCATCCTTGAGTTGGAGAGCATAGGTGACGATGTGTATATATGTGGTTGCTCGACCACCACGGCCGAGGGTTTGAAGAGCAACTAGGGTTAAACCCTACTTTGCCGCTTAGGTCAGTTGGTTGTAAATATTTTGTTGTAATTAACCTTTAAAATATAATTTTGGGATCCCAATGTATACAATAAACGTTTTAGTGAAACGTTGTATCTTTGACCAAAATTTTTAACCATAAATCGTTAATCACACTTAGTTTCACGATTATGACCAAATGGCTCGGTTAGCGAGTTTAGCATTTTTTTTAAATGCACAACAACGGTCCCTGGGTAGTAGGGTGTTACAACTTGGTATTAGAGCGAGCCAAGGTTAAGGGTTCTTGAAGACAAGCTAGAACTGTACACTCGTCACTAAAGATAGCTTCACTTAGGGTATGGTAACTATTTCTATAGTTATGTGCTTAATTACTTAAATAGAATGTAAATGCTTTACCTGCACATTGTATTAGAGAGCATGAGATTCTGATAGAGCTTGGCTCTTGATTATATGATTACCTGCTTTGTGATTATATATATGAATATGATTATTTTCATGTTAGAGTTGGAAGCATGGTGTGTATGTTGGAAGAGCAGGGGTTATGAATTGATGAACAAATGCCATGGGCATGTTTTTAGAACTATAGTGGTTTATAAATGTAGGGTGGCAAGATTGTTCTCGTGGGGAAAGCTTTTGAATATGCTCATCATGTTTTATGGGTCAAGTTATTGACTGCAGATTCAATCAGCAGGTATGTATCCAAGAAAGATAATGAGACCTGGTGGTGGTTATACTGAGGCTGGGAATTACAGCCAGGGTTTGAGTTCTTAACTTGCTCCTCAGAATTTCCAGCAGGTGTTTACATATATGAAATTAAGATTTCAGAGGTAAGAAGAAGAGATTAGGTGTTTGAAACAGCAGCAGAACCTGTCGGGGAACACCTATTCCTTTGCCATGCCAGGAGTGGCACTAGTATTGACTCAGCATAGGGTTGAGAACAGATGGGAATTTCTCTGTGGAAGATTCCAAGAGTTCTACCCTCCAGTCTTTGAGGGAGGCCTAGATCCATTCAGAGTTGAGCAATGGATGGGCATGATTAGCTCCATCCTCGACAATATGGGGTTGGTAGGTCCCGATAGGGTGATGTGTGCTCCATATGTATTGCGAGATGATGCCCAGATGTGGTGGGAAGTAGTATCCCAGACACAAGATACAGTTGTGATGGACTAGAAAGAATTTAGGCAGATGTTTAATGAGAGATATTACTCTGATGCAGTCAAGAGTGCTAAGATGAATGAGTTTTTGAACCTCGTTCAGGGAAATACAACTGTAACTGAGTATGTTAACAGATTTGATGGGTTGGCCAAGTTCTTTTGATATGGTACCCACAGATGTAGCTCGGATGGAAAGGTTTATCCAGGGATTGAATCCCAGAATAGCTCAGAGCATTAGAGTTGCCCCAGTGCATGAAATCTCTACCTATGCTCAGGTGGTAGGGAAGGCTCTTGCTATTCAGAGCACAGGAAATCAGATTGAGAAGGAAAGTCTCGGGGAGCACGGGGCTCAAGCAGTGATACCTCCATTTATTGGTACGAGCAAGGACAATGATTGGAAAGTCTACCCAAAATGTACTCGGTGTAAGAGGTGTCATCTGGGAGAATGCTGAGCAAGGGTATGTTTCTTTTGTGGAATGGTTGGGTGCTGTAAGAAGAATTGCCCAAGGCGAAGGAAGGATAAGCAAAAGGGGGTGGACAGCTCAACTCCAGCTTGAGTGTTCGCTCCGATGCATTCAGAGACTAAGACTGAGACTGAGGCTGGTTCCTCAGGGGTAGCAGGTTAGCTTTCTAGTTTTGTTTTTTGTATTGTGCTGACTAGTTTTTGTGCCATGTTATTCTTTGATTGTTGCATATAGAGAGGCATAGAGTTGTTATGCAGATTGCATGGTTATGTTGTGATGAGAATGTGATACTTTACTGGTAATTTTAAGAGATGAGGTAGATTATGGTGGAAAGGACTTATCAGTTGTTTTGATAAAGTTGATTATGACTGAGTTCAGTATGATCCTGTATATGTATTGGTTAACCAAATGTAGGGCAATGCTAGATTGCAAGGAAAGGATAGTAACTCTTGGGTTTGAGAGTGGGAAACCCTAGTGGTAGTTGGCGTTGTGCATGGATTTATATGCCTATGACATCTGTATTTAGAGCTAGAGATCTATTGCAGAGGGATGCATAGAACTCTTAGCTAGTGTGGTGGATACCACTTAGGTCGTGCTAGTGGGACCAGGGCAGACTGGATTAGTCTATGAGTGTCTGGATGGATTTCCAGGGAATTTGTCAAGATTACATTTACATAAAGAGATAGAATGGTGATTAGATTGGTGCCAGGGATGGAATTAGGTCTAGGGTACTATCTTGAATGGCTTCATCAAAATTGTAAGAACTAAGGACTCAGTTATTGAGTACGATAGTATTCTCCAAGGTGGATCTTTGTTCTAGTTTGTACAAGCTGAAGATCAGGGAGAAGGATAATCAAAAGACTGACTATTGTATCAGATAAGGGCACTAGGAGTGCCGAGTTGTTTTGATGAATCAGATGAACAGAGTACTCAAAGATTATCTTAATTGAATTTGTGATTGTCTTGATCAACGAAATTGTGATATATTCTTGGTTCGAGATTTTCTAAGGGCAAGGAACGCCTTAGGGGCAGGAGTTTCCTTGGACGGGAAGGATATTATATGTGCTTTGGGAAAGAGTTCTGAGTCTTCTTACAGATCAGAACAAATTGTAGATTGTTATGACACTTCAATGATAGGAAAAGGTGATTGCCTATGCATCATGTTAGTTAGAAGATATGACCAGAACTAGAGTAGAGTTACTGGTGGGCCAGGCGACCAACATTATGTTTGAGTTACTCCTTCAAAAAGGATCAAAGTAAAATAGTTAAGTGAACCACAGATGGGAAGATTGAGGGGAATGTCTTAGCTGGATTAGCTAAAGGACTAGAGAATGTCAGGTATGAGTTCATTGTGGTAAAGGGATCGGACTCGGGGTCCGATGGACACTGAGATTAAATGGGAGATTATGGATGAATCTTATACTAACTCTTATTTTCTTCATCCAGGCATCATGAAGATGTAACAAAGTATGAAAGCTTTATATTGCTGGTCTGGGATGGAGATGGATGTAATATAACATGTGGCAAAGTTCTTAACCTGTTAGCATGTCAAGACAGAGTATCAAGACTCAGTAGGGCCATCACACCCTTTGTGTATTCCATAGTGGAAGTAAAGAAAATATTGCGATAGGTTTCGCGGTAGGGCTGCCCAGGATAGTGGGTCAGTGTGATTTGAATTGGGTCATTATGGACCAGTATTTAAGTTAGCTCACTTACATCAGTAAGGACAAGTGATATGGTTGATCAGTATACAGACCTCTATGTGAGAGAGGTAGTACGCCTTCATGGAAAGTTAAGATCTATCTTATTAGATGAGGACCCCGTTATTACCTCCAAGTCTTGGGAAGGTTACGGAAGGCGATGAATATATAGTTGGAATTTAGTACGGGTTATTATCCTCAGACTGATGGTAAATCAAAGAGAGAGTTATCCAGTATTGGAAGGGCACCTTAGGAGATGTTATATGATAGAGAATGTATATCACCCATTCATTGGAATGAGATGGGTGAGATGTTATATTTGAATCCTGAGGTAGTTCAAGGGGTCATGGAGGTTATTGAAAAGGTTAGAGCTTGGATGCTCACTTCTCAGAGTAAATGGGAAAGTTATGTTGATTTGCAATGCAGGCACATAGAGTTCCAAGTGGAAGATTGTATCTTCCTTAGAATATCACCATGGAAAGAGGTGAGGAAATAAGGGCAAGTTGAGCTCTAGATTAGTAGGACCATTTGAATCCTGGATAGGACCAGTTAGATTGCCTTTGGGCTGGCCTTAGTTTTTGCACTGTCGGCCATGTACAGTGTATTTCATATTTCAATGTTAAGGACATGGGTTAGAAGAGACTCATGTGTTGAGTTATAAGAATCTGGAGATTGAGACTAAGTTATCCTCTGAGGAATAGCCAGTTCAGATTTTGACAAAAGGAATAAGGTTCTGAGGAATAAAGCTATACCTTGGTTTAAGGTATGATACAGAAATAGTGAGGTCGAGGGAGCGACCTAGGAATGGGAATCAGTTATGCGGGATTGATATTCCAGGATGTTCAGATAAATTTTGAGGAATAAATTTTTTAAGAAGGGGATAGTTTTTTATTTTTTGATCAAGAAGAATGGATTACTTCATTAATCAAACAAGAACAGTACAAACAACAAACCAGCTAAACAACTAACAGAGGCTAAGAACTAAAAGCCTCACCAAAACAACCAAATAAACCAGAAACAAACTATACAGACCAACAACACTAGATCAAGCAGACATTAAAAACTGAGATACAATTCGTTGTTCTTGAGCTGAAAGTTTTTGCTTATTAATACTGATCAGCCTATGATGAAAAATAGCCTTAACTTCCGAAGCTATACTTACAGCAGATTTAGAAAACAATTCAAAGATACAGTTGTTACGATTCCTCCAAATACTATAAACAGAAGCAGCTAGCATCATGATTGCTATAAACAGAAGGGGATAGTTGTAATGACCAAAATTTCCTAATAAGGCTTAGGGCCTTGATTAGGAGGCCGAGAGGGCCATAATTGATTTGTTATGCAATTAAATGATTATATGCGTGTTTAGGTGTATTAAATATGCATGTGAACCCATTTTTGATGAATTGGGTGATTTTCATATTTTGGCCATTTTGGACATATTTAGCATATATGTGGTATGTGTGTGGTGCTTCATTATTATTTGGTTATGCTAGGGTTACTCAGCATGAGACGATCCTAGGAGGAAAACTAGTAAGAAAGTCACAACGGGATCCATACTTGACTCGGAGAGAGTCAAGGGTTATTTAGCACATTACCGGGTTATTTTGTAATGGGAATAAATATTTGAAGATAAATTAGGAGTTAGTGAGACCAGGGGGAAATTCTAGGAATTTTGACTATTTTACCCCCGAGGGCGTTTTTGGTTTCCCGAGCATTAGGATTTGCTTGAGGTTACTTAAGCTTGAAGTAACCTGTTAGAATTATAAAAAGAACGTTCAAAACGTTCTCTCTCCCTCAAAGTTCCATTTTTGACACCAATTGCATTTTCGAAGGAAACTTGAGTTTTAGGACTCAGATTCAAGAGAGGATCAAGGCATAGCAATTCTAGGAAAGATTAGAAGCTTATTAGCCAGAGGATTTAGCGAGAAACGACATAATCAGAGGTAATTTAAGCTTTGAATTATGAGTTTATTCGATTTTCTTGGTGTTCTTGAGTTTTACAAACTCAAAACTTGGATTATGAGTTCCTATGGGGATTTTACCAAAATCATAAAGTGATATTCACTCATCTGATTAGGGTATGGACCCCAATGCGTGACTTAATTGTCACTTATTTTAGATGGACACATTGGCCATTTATTTTCATTATGACTTGATAGTCATCAATACAAAGGGCAGGGCCCATAGGTCATCCATACAAAGGGCAGGGCCCACAATCATTATTTGGATTTATTTGCATGCATGAATAGGGTTATTATGGCTAGGCATGCCTATTATGATTTAGTGACATGTTATTACTTGTTCATGAGCATATTGAGTTTTCTTGCTGAGCTTCGGCTCACGGGTGCTATGTGGTGCAGTTAAAGGCAAAAGAAAGCTGGACCATCCTTGAGTTGGAGAGCTTAGGTGACGATGTGCACATATGCGGCTGCTTGACCACCATGGCCGAGGGTTTAAAGAGGAACTAGGGTTAAACCATATTTTGCCGCTTAGGTTGGCCAGTTGTAAATATTTTGTTGTAATTAACCTTTAAAATATAATTTTGGGATCCCAATGTGTACAGTAAACGTTTTAGTGAAACGTTGTATCTTTGACCAAAATTTTTAAACCTAAATCGTTAATCACACTTAGTTACACAATTATGACCAAATGGCTCGGTTGGCAAGTTTAGCACTGTTTAAAATGCACAACGGAACGGCCCGTAGGTAGTAGGGTGTTACAAGGGGTTGAACCCCCATTCACAACTCGAGTGCAGTTTTCTTACCTCAAGTCCTGAGCAGCTAGTGTATGGTAGTCTCGAGCACAATCCCTAATCCTGAGCCCTTGCGGTATAACATAAGCACAATGCGATAGTGGATAGCCATTAAAATCCTAAACTAATTAAAAGCTTTGGAATAAAATACGAGCCTCCGAGATCTCGAATTCTACTATACCGGGTAGTAAAATTCGTCCTGAGTGCTTAGGTTTAAGTCCCCAAGCCTCCCCGAGCCTAAAGACAAAATTTGGTTATGACTGCCTAGGCGAGCCGCCACCTAGCCCTGAGGGTCGCGGTACGCCCCCTGGTCAGAGGCGCCATCCCCCCACTTCCTACAGTCATGCAAGCCGCGACCTAGCCCTGAGGGTCGCGGCATGCCTATGAGACAGAAATCCCTCTAGGCTCCTGGGGCCATGTGGCCCATGACGCCCATGAACAAGGTTGCGGCGCGCCCCCGCAAACCCAGAAAACCCAGATTCTTTATGCGGTTTCCGCCCAATTCAAAGCCACATAATTCAACCTAAACATGTTCTAAAGCCACAATTGAGTCTACAACTCTCAATAACACCTTATAAATAGCATAAACAACATGTAATCCATATCAAATCCTCAATCCAATTCAGAACCAATGCTAGAACTAAACTTAGCCAAAGCAATACTCAAACCCAGAAATTCACAAAGAGAATTCAGATTGCAAAGCTTACCTCAAAAGTGATTTCGACCTTGAACTGCACTTCAACCAATCCCAGCTCCAATTCTTCAGGAAGAAACTCAACCCTTTCCCCTAAATTCATCAAAACTTCAAGTGTCTCCCAAAGTTCTAGAAGGAGAGAGAGAAACGTGAGTGATGGAAAGAGAGAGAGCGGCTCCATATTTTGTTTTTCCTTGTGATTGCTTCCCAAGATTATTCAAGTCCATCCTAAGCTTCTACTGAAGTCTAGAGCCTTAAACCAAGCCTATCCCTTGGCCAAAGGACCAAAACACCCTTTAAGCATACTATTAACCTTAAATGGCCCCAAGGGAAAAATTTTCATTTCCACATTTCTCGCTAATCCTCGAGTAGCCCTATAAATTCCCAATCAATCCCGACATACCCTATTAGTCACCAAGTACTTACCCATTACTCGATAAATCCCAAATATACATTAAACTTCCCAAAATACCCCTAAGCTCATCTTGGGCCGGATATTAAACCCTACTGCGACTATTCCGCTAAACCCTACTACAAGCCATATACTGTAAATATATCCACATAATAATGTGGTCCCAATCATTTACACACATATAATCACATTTATGCCCGCAAAAGGCCAATATTACAAATATGCCCTTATTATGGAGAATGGGCCCACATGCATATTTAATACACATAACACATGCATTTAAATCTATATTGTCATATAAATCGTGTATGCACATAGTTACCCACTTATTCAATTAATTCAACATGTATATACCAGTATGCCCTCCAAGCACTAAGCCTTAACAGTAAATTCGGGACGTTACAGAACATGAAGATTTATTTATATATATATATATACAGAGCAAACGAACAGACATTTTTCTAGTCATTTTTATTCCTCTGTATACTAGTATAGGCGAACAAAGCATTTCTCCTCTGCTTGTGTTTACCCAACTTCAGTTTCATAGGGCACGTACGATTGGTGTTTTGATATAAGCACACACACATGAACAGGATCCTAGGTAACTCCTTATGCGAATAGGTTCTCATAACCCATATGATTCATTGCTTGTTTGCCAATCATTGAACTATTCGAATAGAGTAATACAAACGAACAAGACCCTATGATTCACAACCTCTACCTCTTATTCGCACCATTTATAGTATAGGCAGACAGATAAGATTTTCCTTCACAGCTGTTTACCCAAAAAATGACCCCTGATGATGTGGCGGGATTGACTTACATGAGGTTGGCACGTGGCGACTTTAAGTGAATATATCTTGCCCGACCATCTACCAGAAATTTATTGGTTTATCAAGCATCGTGGTTATGTGCGACCAGCCTGGTTGCAACTTTCATTTATTTCAATTATTTATGCAGATCTATATTTGCGCATGATTTGTAATTTCTTTTATTACCTAGATACATGAATCTCAATGATAATTAAGGCCCATCAACCATGTACTCTTCTTGAGCCTATAAATAAGAATCAAAGGGCTCAAGGAAAGGACTTTTGAACTTTGGATCTTTGTACTCTGAGAGAAGGATATAGTGTCATTATTCACTGAAGTTGTAATCTTCCCAAAGCTTATGAAACTTGTGAACCCTAGTTCATTGATCACAGTGTTGGGATTCAACATCAATAAGAACACTAAGTGGACGTAGGTCATTACCATCCAATCGGGGCCGAACCACTATAAATCGTTTGTGTCGTTTTCTTTCCATTTGAATTTCTTCTTGTTTTCCTCTCATTTTCTATTGTTTATTTGACTCTATGTCGTTGACCAATTTTAGGGTCAACAACAGCTATAGGTGAATAGGTTTCTTCTTTGAATTTGAAAACAGTCCCACCTAAGTCTTGATCCAATCCGCCTTTTACGAATAAAAACAAGCAGGCTCTCCTCTTGCCAATGAGTGTATGCGCACGCTTAGCAATTACTCGAACAGACATCACACATCTTTTCCTTAAGTTGAATTTGCTAGTGTCTTGCTAAACAGAATGTTTGAATCAACCCATAAATGAATAGACTACTTGAACTAACCCATAAACGAACAGGTTGCTTGAACTAACTCATAAACAAACATGTTGCTTGAACTCCTTTTATGAGCGGGTTTCCTTGCTCTCCCCAAGTATAGATTCTTTTGTAAGAAATCTATGTTCTTGTATTTTTTCAGTTCTGTTCGCCCTAGTTGTACACTTATGGGTTAACAGGCCTCATATTGTGTATGTGCAAACAAAATCTTACTCTTTCCTCTCCTTTTTAGGTATTTGGTCTTGCTTGGTCTTCGAGGAGTCCGGTTTCTTTTACAATCCAGTTAGGCCTCACTCTTTGAAGTGTATAAGGATATGTTTTTCCCTATTTGCTTATGATCTAGGACCAAGTCCATGCCTCCCAAGAAATCAAGAGCATTAAGGAAGAGCAAAAAGGTTGACTATACTAAAAAAAGAGCTTGGAGAAATCTTTATCTCGGATGGTTTTGTAATACCGAGATCTGTCTTTTCTACAAGTGACTTGTCCCATTTAATAGATAAATATGGACTTATTGGCGAGCTCAGGCTTAGAGTCCCTATTAATGATGAACAAGCAGGCCCCCCACTAAACGGGTATACCACTTGGAGTCCCATGCATTGCCAAGCAGGTGCCTTTCTGCCACTTCATTTGTACTTTGTGGAAATTTGCGACTACTTTGGAATAGCCTCATTCCAATTAAAGTCGAATAGTTACAAATTATTGGTATTGCTATGTATTTTGTATAGAGTGTTAGATTGGCCTCTTCCCGATGCTTTGGAGATTTACTACTTGTTCAATATCAAGTCCAACCGTGTATCAGGTTATGAAGGATTCTACGACCTATGTAGCTATTCTAGTGGGGAAGTCCTTAGGAGTGGTGTTTCCAACCCTGGTCGCTACTTTAGTCAATAATTTTTTACTAATGCCCTCCAGTCTGAGCATAGGTCATTCCGTGATATTCGTAAGTGTCTTATCATTTCTCTTGAAATAGTTGTCTGTTCACTTCCTTCACGTTAAGCTCATTCTGCTCACCTAACTTGTTGTTTTAGGTCGTTACAGGCGACCAACTCCAACCTCTGAGATGCAGGAGCGTCTTTCTCAGTTACGTTGATTGGATGGAAAGTATAGGATTGTGTCTTTCTTTATCAATGATGACAATTTACGATTGGTTGGTCTACTCGAGCCATGCCAATCATTGGATCATCTATTGCCACCTCCAGAGTTTGACTACGTTCCATTTTCAGAAGTTTGAGATTCTATACAAGAGAGGCAATTAGAAAAGGTTTTTGTTGTTCGTGACGAGCCGGAGTCAATTCACTTCGAGGATTCATCTGCTTGTTCTTCCCCAAGCAGTCTTTGTTCTAGGTTGCCCAATTGTTCAGAGTTTGACTTATCGCAAATGCCTCTCCCTTCAGAAAATTTTAGTGACGTAGGAGGCCTTGGTCTATCCCCTAGAAATGAGGAACTATCCCTCCCTCATTGGTTAAATGAATACTTTCTAGAGGTAACTTGTACTGATGGTCCTTCTGGTATACTATTTTTTCTTAACCGCATTATGGCATATATTTTTTGCATCTTATCTGACCATTTTTTTTTGGCAGGAGACATGAATGCTCAAGCTTTGTTTTGTGGCCCTAAGGTTGTAGGTGCAAGGGCCAACAAGAGGAGGAAACAGTTAGCGAACAAGAATAAGGGGACCCTTGCAAAGTCTTTTTCTGTTAGTTCAGGCTAGAGTCGACCTCTAGCTAGGGTTACACCGCCAGCCCCTGCGGCGACTGCTAGTGAGATTCCCATGACCCAGTCCTTATCTCCTATATTACCTTCTTGTGTTCAAATGTTGGTACCTAGATTTGAAGAGGTCATCCAGAGTGACCAGATACGGGCAAAATGGTCTTTCTCTAGAGTTTGCTTCCCTAGTGAGATCGTTCGCCATTCTATTGCCAACACTTTGCAGGTATGGTTCTTCTCTTATTATCGTACTTGTTATCTTTCCACTTGATTTTATGTATTGATCTATTTTTATCATTCACAGAAAATGATCACCTTGACCAACCTATTTGAATCTATCAAGCAAATGAAGAAGGATAATGAAGATGCATGTCGTGCCTTCTAAGATATACATTGTTCGTGGTGGGAGGAACAGTAGTAAGATTGAGCTCGAGCAACTCAAAAGTTCTTCTTGTACCGAGATCAATCAACTAAAGGCTGAGATTGACCATTTTCAGAAGTCTCATGTTGTTGAGGTTGAGCAACTTAAAGCTGATGCGGAAGCTAATCACCTTCAAACCCTTGAAGAAGAAGGAGAGATCTTAAATAACATGTTCTTTCAGGTCTGGAAACACAACCGTAGTATTGATTTAACATTTTTGAATGGCAGAGATAAGTCCCTACTTGAGGCTTGCGACCAGACTTGTTAATGAAGAAAAATTTGTGTATGTACCTCCTCAGTGCAGTCGGGGAAAGGTGACGTTTCAAGGCCTAAAGATCTTGCTACTAGCACTTCTGTTGACCCTTTAGCTGCCTCGGGTGACCAAACCCTTGCGCCAGAGTCCTGATAGCTTAGTCTCTAGCGCATCATATGTTGGAGTATTTTTTACTTGCATACTCTTGACTATTTGTCTTCTTTTGTAGTCTGTACTTGCATGCTAAACCATTTTTCCTTTTGTTCTTAGTGCGAACAAACTAGTTGCCTTTAGTGCATGATGTGAACAGAGGCTTTTTGTATGTACTAGTTAACAGACTAGTTAGCCTTTTGTAAATGGTACGAACAACTTATGTGTTTTTATATCTTCTTTCTCTTTTTTCATGGCTTGTATTTGTCTCACCTTAAGGCTCATGTGAGTAGACACAATTTTGCTTTTGTAGGTAGAACGAACAGGACACGAGCATGCACATTTTTTCCTTTTTTGGTAGAACGAACAGAACACTTTTTTGGAAAATTTGTAAAATTTTTATCTTATCTTGTGTGTTCTTACACCCCATATGCCCCCAAGTGATTGAGGAGTCTCGGTCCTTGATCACTTGATAGCAGAATTCATTTTTCATCACCATAGGCTAACATAATCATTATGTCTGTTTCACGTATATAAACATAGTCGAACACACTATGCTATGCGAACAGGTCACTAAAGGTTATTCCTTAAACTGGTAGGTGACCAGAATTGGAGTTTGTCCTTTAATGGTGATCGATTGTGGTTTAAAAGTTGTCCTATTACCTAACAATGATTATGTTATGAGGTTATCTTTCAAACTAGCAGAATTTGAAGTTATCCTTGATCAAAGGTCAAGGTTATCTTCTTTTATGAAAATGCTTCCTAGTTCGTGCATCACTCAGTTCGAACCTAGTTCATCCAGGTTTAAATGTTTGCTTAATAGCTACCTGTTAGTATTCAGGCCTTATTCCTAGTTAGGACCAGGATTTTATAACTTTGATTTTTCATGTTAGTCTATTAAGTTTTATTTGGAATCATCTTTGACAATCCGAGCTATTGTTCTAACTCGATTTTTATTTCCAAATTTTACTTTTATACTAACTTGAATTTTTCAAAGCTTGATTGTGTTATTTAAACTTTCAAGTACGTCTACTTGTTTCATTTATTGTCACAATCACTATGCATACTTATTTAAACATATAAATACAATGAGCTTATAACTACTCGAAACTCGTACTCCTTTATTCATATAAGCATGATAGGTTAGAATATTACTCTAAATTTGTTGCACAAAAAATTTATAATATTTTTCCTTTTATGCTCAGTCATCTCTATACTTTAACCACTACTACAAAAAAGGCCTTTCTCTGCGGTTTTTTTACTCAATACACTGCGGTTTTCGAGAGTATTGAAAAGCGCAGTGTATTCGACCGCAGAGAAAAGTGTTACGCAAACCGCGGAGAAAAGCTACACTTTTCTCTGCGGTTGTAGTAAGCCAACCGCAGAGAAAAGAGAGCTTTCTCTGCGGTTGTAATAAGCAAACCACGGAGAAAAGAGAGCTTTCTCTACGGTTTGTTTATTACAACCGCAGAGAAAGCTCTCTTTTCTCCGCGGTTGGCTTACTACAACCGCAGAGAAAAGAGCTTAATAAAAAAAAAATATTCAATTTCGGTTGATAACCCAACATTTTTAATAAAAAAATTAATTTTCAATTTTAATTATAAATAATTATTTTCAATAGTATAACTAATTTGTTAAATTGTTATATATACATTTCATATCTAATACAAAATAATTGGCTAATAATGAATCAAAGACTTTAATCATTCTAACCAATATAAGTTAGCACTTTAATCTTACATACATACAAAAATTTAGATTTCATAAACAAATGGCATTAATCTAGCTAACCAATCACTTTGTAGTGGTAGTAGATCCTCTTTGACATTGAATTGCTTTTTGTCAAACCACTGCGAAATTGAAAAGTTAATATAGATTAGATAATTAAATACTATATCTAGTTTTTCTTAAGCAAAAAAGAGTTTAAAATATAACATACTTTCTTCTTGATAACTTCTGCTGGATTCGGTGCATTTACAAGATCATAAATGTATCTTAGTACATAATAACCACATTCATGACTTTCAGGTTGTTTTGGACAAGAACCTCTCACCAATTTTGTAAATGTGTCGATGTATTCATTTTCCAAACATTGTGTGTATGCTCTACAAAAATTAAAATTAATTAAATACATATTATGCTCTCAACTTTTAAAAATTAATAATGCATACATTACAATTGAAGAACTTACTTTTCCATAACCTCAATAATTATTGGTGGAGAGATTTATGATTTTTTAAAGGGTCCAAAATTATGGTCATCCCCCGCATCATCACGAGCACCAACATCCAATGTCGACTAAAATAATAATAAAATATGATTATTATAAAATTAAAATTCAACCATAGTAGTGATAATGTTTAAGTAGTTCGTTCTTACTCAACAATCCAAGGATTGAAATATATTTGGCCTCGTCTATCCATAGTCATCATCCATTTGGCTATAAGATCCACCGTATAGTTTTTACTTTCATCATTGCCAATAGAAAGATGTTCGGTATCAAAAAATTTATATAATTGTCGTGAATTTGGGTGCATGCTTTCCCAAATGCATCTGTAGAGAATCAATCATTCATATTACATTTTCAATTAATAAATTAATATCGTCAAAAAAAATTGGGCAGAGTTTCCTCTATTTCTATAGCATATCCAAAATTATTAGAACCTATAAATTCAATTCAGACAAAGCATACAACAAACAACATGCATGTTCTCAACCATAAGCCACCGCAGCACACAAAATTCGCAGAACCTACTTCACTAAGACACACATGTTCTCAACCTTCTGTTATCTCCGCAGCACACAATTTCATCTCAGAACTTACTTCACTACGGATGAATATCTAATATATTCAAACTCCTCTAATAGTTTGTAATGACATAACAGATTGATACATACCTCATACCAAACAGCATAGCCCTGAGATATGCGCTTCAACTCAGTCGACAATCCATGATTTTTTTCTCCCAACTTCGTCAAAATTGTATTCTTCAGCCACTGGCAAAACGTTTTATTATGCTCATCTATAACCCATTTTTGTTTATTTTTAATCTTGTTTGGAATCATCGATTGTAATAACTCTATGTGATCACTGAAACATAAAAGATATAACAAAAAGTTTAAACAACAAAAAGAAAATCACTACTCTAATATATATGATTGAAATATATTTTCTACTTACATTATATATGATTGAATCTCAGGATTATTTTGCAACACAACTAATTGAGCTTGATCTAATTCTGCCCTAGACACGGTGGTCACTATTCCATTCCCTCGTAGTCCTTTATCAACTCCATCTGAGTTATTTCGTGGTTTGCTGATTCCGATTGCTTCAACCCCACTCATGTATTCTGAGCAAAATTCTACTGCCTCTTCCGATATATAACATTCAACCATACTATCTTCAGGACGATAATGATTATGCACATAACTTTTCAACACCTTCATACTTCTTTCAAATGGATACATCCATCTCGCCCAAACTGGTCCACACAACTTGGCTTCCCTTACTAGATGAACCATTAAATGAATCATAATGTCAAAGAAGGATGGCGGAAAAAACATTTCAAGGTTGCATAGAGTTTCCACTATCTTATAATGCAATGCATCCAATTTTTTCATTTCTAATTCTTTTCCGCATAAATGATTGAAGAATATGCAAACATTCGTTAAACAATCTCGAACTTTTTTCGGTAATACTGACCGAATAGCAATCGGAAGTAATTGTTGCATCAACATATGACAGTCATGTGATTTCATACCCATCAGCCTCAAATCCCCCATGGATACCAAGTTTCGAATGTTGGATGAATAGCCATCAGGCACTTTCATCTCTGCAAATGATTTACATACAACTTTTTTCTCTTCTCTAGACAACATGAAACAAGCAGGAGGTAAATATGTGCGTTTACCTTTCTGTTCAGGTGCTAAATCAGTTCGTATACCCATTTCAAAAAGATCTAAACGACTAGTTAAACCATCCTTAGTTTTACTGGGAATATCAAGTAATGTACCTATAATACTTTCGCACACATTTTTTTCTATATGTATGACATCCAAACAATGTCGAACAAGTAAATCTTTCCAGTAAGGGAGACGAAAAAAAATTGATTTCCTTTGGAAACATCCACTTACTTTCTTATTTTTCTGCATTTTTCCATACTTGAAATCAATTTTCTCTACTTCTTTAAGAATTTGTTGCCCCGAAAGTGGCAAAGGAGCAACACCTTGTTCTTTATCACCATCAAATGCTTTTTTTTGTCCCTATAATGATGATTTAGGGGCAAATATCGTCTATGACCCATATAACAAATTTTGTGCCCATTAGACAGACGAATAGCCTTTGTGTTAGTGCAACATATTGGACATCCCTGGTAACCTTTTGTGCTTAACCCTGATAGATTACCATAAGCTGGGAAATCATTAACAGTCCACAACAAAACAACTTTTAAGTTAAAGACTTCTTTCTTAAAACCGTCATATGCCTCAACACCATTTTCATACAAATCTTTCAAATCATCAATTAATGGTGCCAAATAAACATCTATATCGTGTCCCGGTTGTTTTGGGCCTGAAATCATTAACGTGAGCATCAAAAACTTTCTTCTCATCACTAACCATGGAGGAAGATTGTACATAACAAGGAAGACAGGCCACGAACTATGCCTACTACTTAGAGATTTATGTGGATTTACACCATCGGCAGCTAGACCTAGACGAATATGTCTTGCTTCAGTTTTAAATTCTGGATTTAAGCTATTAACTTTTTTCCAAGCCTGCGAATCTGCAGGATGTCGAAGTTTACCATCTTTCACTCGCCTAGTCTCATGCCATATTAAGTTTTCAGAGTGTTCTGCATTTCGATATAATCGCTTAAGCCGCGGAATCAAGGGCAAGTACCACATCACTTTCTGAAGAATAAGTTTCCTAATCTCCTTACTCTTGTTAGGTTTGTAGCGGGGTGAATCACATTCTGGGCAAGTGTCCATGTCTGCATACTCTTTACGATATAACACACAATCATTCGGACATGCATGGATCTTCTCATACTTCAAGCCTATGCAATTTAAAGTTTTCTTCACTTCATACGTAGACTCAGGGAAACAATTATCTGACGGCAAAATCTCTTTAAAAGCAGCTAAAAATTGACTAAAACATTTATCACTAACTCCATTTTCTGCTTTTATGTTGTAAAATTTTACCATCGTTGGTAATCTTTGTTTCAGACAACCATTGAATAATGGTTTATCTGCATCTCTAACCAATTTATCAAACTTTGAAGGATCATCAACAAACTCTTCTTGTGCTTTATCGAGTAATTCCATAGGATGATCGTCAAAATCACTATAACCCAAATCATCAACCCCTCGCCTCCCGAATGGATATGGATTATTATTTTTCAATGATTCCCCATGCCAATACCATGTACGATAACTTGTATCAAATCCTCGACAAAATACATGATTTTTTATCATGGTAATATTTCCTTTTGTTCCATTACCACAATCTATACATGGACAATGAATTCTTTCCGGATCACTACAATTTGTTTGGCAAAATTCTAAAAATTGGTTGAATCCGTCTTGAAATTGTTGTGTTTCTTTATTCTCAAGAATCCATGACTTATCCATAATGATAATATCGATCTAATTCCTAAGTTGATAATGAAAAGAAAATTAGTATAGTAATACCCTAAAATTATGTTCAATTATTAAAATATAAAATGAAATGGACAGAGTTTCATTTATTTCTATAACATATCCAAAATTCATATGTATTTAAAATTTCAACAAAGACAAAAACATTATTATTATATATAGTAACTTATAAAACATGTTCAACTAATATCATCAAAAAAAAAATTGGGCAGAGTTTCCTCTGTATTTATAGCATATCCTAAGTTATCTACCTATAAATTCACATCAAACAAAACATATAACAAACAACATGCATGTTCTCAACCATAAGTCACCGCAGCACACAGAAAATTCACAGATCCTACTTCACTAAGGCACACGTGTTCTCAACCTTCTGTTATCTCCGCAGCACACAATTTTATCTCAGAACCTACTTCACTATGATGAATATATAATATATTCAAACTCCTCTAACAATAGTTTGTAAATATAAAAAATAAAAATAAAAAATTAAGTAGTAATTACTACTTACCTTAAAAATTAATATTCACCAATTTCAACCTCGAACAAATATTTCAACCTTGAGTGGGAGCTCACACTCAAACAAATATTTCCTACAATAAAAAGTTAAACATTAGTAAATATATGGTAACTGAATTTATCCTAAAATAATATAATTAACAAAAATATACTTTAAAAAAATCATTACCTAAATAATATACAAAATTATGTAAACAACATTATTCTAAATAAAATAATACAAAAATACCCTAAACCGAAATATACATTAAAGAAATCAAGTTTTAGTGATCAATACACGTTTTAAACAATGAAAATGTCCTCCAATCCTATATAAAATTTCAAAAATATTACAAAAAATAACCATATAAACATACATAGAAACCACCATTAAACCCACACAATATTTCTTCATTTTTACCCTAAAACTTCAAAATAACTCAAGATTAAGTATATATACATGATTTCAAGCTTTAATATGCAAGGAAATGGAAAAAAAACAAAAAGAAATAGACAATGTGGGGCTTACCGTGGGTAGGGACGGTGGTGGGAGAGAGCTTCGGCCGTGACTTCAACAAAGAAGAAGATGAGCAAATGAGTGGGAAAAATAGGTTTTTGGGCTTTAGTGGGTGGAGACCACCTTTCTCTGCGATTTTAGACCCAAAACCGCGGAGAAAAGTGTGCCATTCAAACCTTTCACTGCGTTTTTTTTAAAAACTACAATAAAATAGGGTGCGAACATTAAATATAATTTTTTTGACTCTTTCAAACTTTTTCACTGCGCTTTTTATTTATTCTTTAAAAAAAACCGCAGAGAAAGCCTATATTTGTAGTAGTGAACCTTTTTCGAAAAGTTCGAGACAACTTTTTTATTTAAAAGATGTAAAGATTTTTTCCGAGCTCAAGGTATGGTTATATGCAACACTTGTATGCTTCCAAAGTAACCAAGTTACAAGTCTTGGATTACTTTCTCCTCAGGTTCGGGCTGGATTTTAGTGCGAAATTCGAAGTTATCCTCTTTCAATAATCAAGATTCGAGGTTATCGTCTTTTCTGATAACGATCAAAATCCTAACACTCTAACCACGGCAGAAGTTAAAGCCGCTCTTAATTCAAAAGAAATTTAGAAAAGAATAGATGTGAAATCAGATGGAAATGGAGAAGGGATGATTGTTAAGGGAAGAGTAGAGAAAATGGATTCAAGGAGTGGAAATTATAAGGGTAGCAACAGTAACTTCAAAGGAAACAACTACAGAAGCAACAATAATCATGGAGGACATTCAAGATCAAAATGAAGAACTAGCAAACAATGGTATTACTGCAAGAAGGACGGTCATTTTACAGATGAGTGTTATTCTTAGAAAACTAAATTGAATAGGGACAAGAATAAAGATGAGGGAGAGGCCAATATAGTTTCAGATGGTTATGACTCTGCAGGTGATTTGGTTGTTTCAAGCGAAAATTCATGTGAATATTGGATTCTAAATTCAGGGTGTTCATTTCAAATGACACCCAATAAACGCATGTTTAGTTCTTTTAATGAGATTGATGGAGGTACCGTTTTGTTGGGTAATAACAAGGCACATAAGGTGGTTGGAGTAGGATCTGTCATGATCAAAATGCATGATGGAGTTGAAAGAATAGTGCATGATGTGAGATTTGTTCGTCACTTAAGAAGAAATTTGTTATCAACTGGTGTACTTGCATCAAACGGTTGTAGCATAAAGATTGATGGCATCTCTCTTAAAGTGATTAAAGGATCCTTAGTTATGATGTATGGTTAGATTGATGCCATGAAGGTAAATAGTGTAGCAGTAGTAGATGAAGGTAGTAAAGGTATTCAGAATGAGGCGAACATATCATTGAAGAAAACACAACTTAACCAAGTGTAGAAGCAAGTTCAAGCAGCTTGGGAAATTACCAACTAGCTAGAGACAAAGAGAAAAGAGAATCTAGAGGACCTAAGAGATATGGATATGCAGATTTAGTTGCCTATGTTTACAACAGCTAAACAAGTAAATTAAGAACCAAATAATTATCAAGAAGCTGATAATAGTGTAGAGAATTTGTTAAGCAAAATCAGACCGGGATACTAGTGAAGAAACCTGCCAAACAGAAGATTATGGGATGCATTGGATTTTCAAAGTAAAAGATTGAATACCTGGTGTAGAGAAACCAAGACACAAAGCTAGGTTGGTTGCAAAAGGTTCTACACAAAGAGAAGGGGTAGATTTCAATGATATATTTCTCTAGTGGTAAAGCATGTTTCCATCAAGGTTGTGTTGGCAAAGGCAGCAAAGTTCAATCTAGAAGTAGAACAGATGGATATGAAAACTGCCTTTTTATTACATGGAAGTCTAGAGGAAGAAATATTCATGCAACAACCAAAGGGGTTTGAGAGTGAAGATTCAGATCAGGTTTGTCTTCTTACAAAATCACTTTATGGTCTTAAACAATCTCTCAGATAGAAACTTAAGATTTCATGAGTTTATGACCAATATATAGTTTAGCAAGGAATTGAGCTTAACTCTGACGATATATCAGTAAAAAGGGATAATCAAAGTGCTCTACATCTTATGAAGAACCCTATGTTTCATGAAAGGTCAAAGCACATTGACATAAAGCTACCTTTCATAAGGGAAGTCATAGCCAATAAAGATATTCAAGCTAAAAAGGATACTACAGATGAAAATCCAGCTGATATGCTAACAAAAGTAATCACTCAAGCCATGTTTAAGCATTGCTTAAACTTATTACATGTTGAAGAATGTTAAGTTACCTCAGTAGGTGAGGTTCAGTATTGGAATTGTTGCAAGCCTCAAGCTTCTCTCATCATCCCCTCAAAACCAGATTACAAGTAACCCAATCAATGTGGAAATTGTTAGATATGATTGAGTTACTTGTACACGTGGCAGATTACTGTTGGAGACATTCAAAAGATTGTTTGGTTAGTTGGATTGTGCCTTGTGTTATGCTAGCTATAAAAGGCCTTTAGTTCTGTTCATTTTATGTACAAATATTAATTTCAGTAGTTTAGTGTTCTCTTGAAATGTTTTGTGCTCTACTGAATGTTTGGAAAGGATAGCAGAAATCTTGTAAACCTTCTGGTGATTTGTTATCAATAAGAGAAGCTGAGATTTGTTCCCCGTGGATGTAGGTGCCTTAAAAGGGTACTGAACCACATATATGAGTGTCTTGATTTCTCTTTCTCTGTTTTAGTTCTTTGCAGAATTATACTTTCTTGGTTAATTTTTCTCTGTTAAGTTTAATGTTCTTGTCAGTGTGATTTAACTAAAATCACAACAAAAACAAAACTCAGAAATCCTCGTAATTGTACTTATCACACAGTATGTTAGGTATACTTAATCTAAAATAACATAATTAAATTCCATTTTAGTCCTAGATTTGGAAATATTGTCTTTGGTTTTTGAGTCTTCAAATGTCAAATTTTATTTGCTACCCCAAAATGTGTTATCTTTTAATAGTTTTAAGAATGACATGAAAAAGACTTGTTAAATTGTGTCCAAACAGACCAAATAAAACTTAATCGTTCATGGACTGCTACGGGCTCTTTTTGCACCTTGCCCAGTTAGAACAGAACAATTTCATAATGCTAACGACATTGGATAACACACAAAGTTGAGTTGCTTATTATATTATATCAACTTATTAAGGTACGTAGAATGATGTATAAGCCAGCAAACTGTGGATAGTACGTACGTCTACAACCCATTACATATAATATTATACACTCTTGGACGTTCAAATAATATTATGTCTATTCGTCGACAGACATTTTGAGAACTCCATAAGGTGTTGAATTCATGAGACCAACGCCAAAAGAGCGTTGATTGTAACAGTTCACGTTGTCCCCAATGCTTACTCCTAGTATACCGCAATACCTTTCGAAGAAGCCAATCCTACTTTTGACCCTGTTATCTTCACCATGGCCGCATTCGAGCCCTCCGTTGATTATGTTAGTGATCACACCATAGCCCGGAAGTCGATTGGCTGCCACATCAGCCGGTGTTGGTGTCCACTCGCCCACAATAACGGCATGGCAAGATGGTTTGTTGTACTGTGGAGTCATCCAAAACCATAGAGCGGTCTGGAATGAAACAACTGCATTTGTTGCGACTAGATTTGGGTTGCTTAACAGGTTCAATCCAAGTACTTGACCAGCTGGTCCGTAATTGTAGTTGCTGATTTTATCATCACAAATTAAAGTGTAGTGAAAAAAATGTTACATGTGTAGTACATTTCAAAAATTACATGATATATATCTTTTAACTTGTACAAAAGAGTCACTTGGTTTTCTAATACGATTCACCATTTGGTCGAGTTATTTTTGTCTATATTGATTTTGTACCTTTTTGACTTTTTTAGAGAAAGAAAGTACTTTTGTCTTTTACTTAA
Source organism: Humulus lupulus (assembly GCF_963169125.1). Classification (NCBI taxonomy): domain Eukaryota; kingdom Viridiplantae; phylum Streptophyta; class Magnoliopsida; order Rosales; family Cannabaceae; genus Humulus; species Humulus lupulus. The sequence goes on from NC_084793.1 coordinate 211,795,926, forward strand.
TTAAATCCAATTCTTCCATCTTATTACATAATTATAATACAAAAATTAATAAGTGAATTAAGTTAGCAAATGGTTAAGTTATTTTCTCTTGCAGATCAATAATATTTTAAAAATTAACTTATATAAAAGAGTCAGTTGTCTTTCTAATAATTTCAAATATATAATAATTAACAACTTTAAATTATGCTTATGTAATAAAATATTAAATCTAAAGATACAAAGAATAGCATACATGGTTAAGGGATGAGATAAAAAGATCTATTTTTATTTTATTTTTTAATTTGTAGAAGTGTGCTTAATGCTTGTTTTTTTAAGATAATATTTCACAAAATTAAGATGTAAAATTAAAATGAAGCACGTAGTTATATTTTGTTTAGTCTATATGATTACTTCTATAACATTTTGAACATTGGTATGTGCAACCATAATATATATTTTTTTTTAAAAAAGAAAAACTTTTCTAATTTCAAACGCTACATAGTGTTAACTACTTGTGATTCATAGTGAGGTTTTATACATCTCATGTAACAATTGAAACAATGTTATACGTATAATTATGCCTAATATTTATTAAAAAAAAAGGAAAATTTTATTTGATAGTCTTGACAAAAATATTATAATATTAAACTTAAGTATTAAACCTAATGAAATTTATTAATTGGGATAAATTTGACCAACTTAGCTCAAATTTAATTTATGATTTTGTTATTATGAACTCACTCAGATAAACAAACTAAAAATGAAATAGTAGAATAATACACAATGCAACTAAAATAACAAATATAAGAATAAAATCAAGATACGAGTAACATTTCAAACACATTAAGTTTTGGTCAGAGTTTACATTAATTATTATGAATTTTGGGTTTTTATACAAATAATATACATCTATAATTGTATAAATTTAATGGAAGCAACATCTAATTGAGAAAAATAAAATAAAACAAAACAAAACATCACATAATTTATCTTTTATTTTTTAAAATTGAAATCACTCCCAATTTATTACTCATTCACCTTTCAGCAAAGTTGCTCTAGCAAAAAGTTAATTGGATAAAATAAATAGTAGGTAACTATTTGGTACCATGTGTTTTTGCAAAGTATCATCATTTTAGTACTCTGTGTTTACAATAATGCTCATTTGGTACTATATATTTTGAAATCGAACAATTTGGTACCCTGTATTTTGAAATCGTACAAACTTGATACCTTAAACTCAAATTTAATTTTTATAATTTTGCCAATTTAATCAAATTGCTCTTAAGTTTATGAATTTCAAATTTAAATTTAATTACTTAATTACATATAACTGATGATGATCACTACAAGAAAAATTGGTTTTAGAGGCGACTCTATTAGGGGCGACTATATGTCGCCCCTAATATTCTAAAAATCAGGGGCGACACATCATTAGTCGACCCTGATATTGGTCTAAGTCGCCCCTGATGTTGAGAGATTTTCGCCATTTGTGAAAATTATTAGGGGCGACACGTCGCCCTTAATATTATAGCATCAGGGGCGACACATCATTAGTCGCCCCTAATATTGGTATGAGTCGCCCCTGATGTTTTGAGATTTGTGAAAATTATTAGGGGCGACTATATGTCGCCCCTAATATTCTAGAATTAGGGGCGACACATCATTAGTCGCCCCTGATATTGGTAAGAGTCGCCCCTGATGTTTTGAAATTTTTGCTACATGTGAAAATTATTAGGGGCGACTATATGTCGCCCCTAATATTCTAGAATCAGGGGCGACACATCATTAGTCGCCCCTGATATTGGTAAGAGTCGCCCCTGATGTTTTGAAATTTTTGCTACATGTGAAAATTATTAGGGGCGACTATATGTCGCCCCTGATTCTAGAATATTAGGGGCGACACATCATTAGTCGCCCCTGATATTGGTAAGAGTCGCCCCTGATGTTTTGAAATTTTTGCTACTTGTGAAAATTATTAGGGGCGACTATATGTCGCCCCTGATTCTAGAATATTAGGGGCGACACATCATTAGTCGCCTCTGATATTGGTCTGAGTCGCCCCTGATGTTTTGAAATTGTGAAAATTATTAGGGGCGACTATATGTCGCCCCTAATACTCTAGAATCAGGGGCCACACATCATTAGTCGCCCCTGATATTGATCTCAGTCGCCCTTGATATTTTAAAAATTTTGCCACTTGTTAAAATTATTATAGAATATCGCCCCTGATACATTTTATCATTCTCCTCCACTGCATAAAACATAATTACACAGCCATAGACCCTCATTTTCCTCTTTGCCTTATAGTTTCGATTTATTTATTGTCGCAGACCTCACCCTCACTCTCACTCTCGATCTCAGCCGCCGCACCGCCGCTGCACCCTCACCCTCACTCTCGATCTCAGTCTCATCGCCACCGTCGCCGCTGCACCCTCACCCTCACCCTCACTCTCGATCTCAGCCTCACCGCCACCGTCGCTGCACCCTCACCCTCACCCTCACTCTTGATCTCAGCCAGCTGATTGTAGCCGCACCGCCACCGTCCCCGCACCCTCTCCCTCACTCTCACTCACTACTACAAAACTGGGCTTTCCCGACACCCAACCATGACAGTCAACTTTGTTGACTGTCGTAGTTGCTTAGTGTGACTCTACGCCGACAGCTAATAACTGTCACCGTTGCTTTTGACTGTCGTTATTGACCCCAACGCCGACAGTTAATTCGAGACCAATGCCGACAGTTAAAATGTGTCGCTATTGACCCCAACGCCAACAGTTAATTCTAGACCAATGCTAATACTAGATTAAAATTAAAAAGGGGTTTTAGTTTTAATAGCTAAAAACATAAAATGAAATAAATATCAATGATTGAATAACTAAGGATATAACGATATTAAAGAAATAGTCAAGGATTACTCTCCACCTTCAACAATCAATCTATCAACAATGATGAATAATATTCCCTATTCCCAATTAAATTATTAACCCCGCAGATAACACTTAAGCAGTCAATTATCCCAATTTGCCTAATATAATTAATTAAAGCTAAGTGCTCTTAATTAACCCTTTTTACCCAGCAATAAACTCATTACACTTTGTGGAAACAGGTTAATCTAGGCAACAAATTCATTAAGCATGCAATTCATTTAACCTAGGTTCTATTTCTCATCACAATTTGAATACCCGTCACAATACCTTAATTGCAATTTATCACTTTACTTAGAATCCTAAACTATTAGGTGAATAGAAATCCTAAGATGATAGTAGAACAATGCAAAACCTTAATTAGTGGCCATCTAAACAAGATTTTACAAGATCCATGACATTCAAATAGAAAAATAGAAGCAATTTAATATAAGGGAATAAAAAAAATAAAATTCATCAATGCATTCAAGATATCATGTCTAGGGTTTTGAAATAATCCTTAACTATAAAGAAAACTATTCCATAATCATATTTCATATTCATAAACATAAATATTCAATGAAAATAAAAGTGTTTTGAGAATAATGAAAAACTAGATTGAAGAATATAGATGATGATGTTTTTTCCTCCTCCTCTGCTGCTCTAGCCTCTAAAAATCGCAATCCAAAGTTATGATAAAAGTTAACCCTAATCCCTTTTATAGCCCCCAATAATTACATTTAAAATTTAAATTTTAAAGAAAAATTTGTCGCACGGCCGCGGCCACGGGTCATATTCTGGGTCATGTTCGCGCGGAGGTCGCGGCCAGGAGATCATGTTGGCCGCGGCCAATCACTACTACAATCTAGACATCAGGCATCGGTCATGGTAGGTCAGTTCTGCAGAAACCGACTTAATATATGTTCATAAGTCGGTATTCAGGGAACCGACCTATCATGTTAGTTAAAGAGAAGCATGGTAGGTCGGTTTTTAAGGAACCGACCTGCCATGCATAACATAAATTATCATTGATGATTTCTTGTCATAACATAAATTTTTTATGACTATATGTCGTTTTTAATCTTAACAAATAATTATTTGTGACTGAAAGTATTATACAGTAACAATTTGTCCTTGAGCAAAAATATATGTAGTCACAATAAATTATTATTTTTGTTGCTAATACTTTTAGCTACGGACTTTTAAATATACTTTTAGTCACAATTTTTATTGTAATTATGGAAACAATATTATTTATAGTGAAACTTACATATATGCCATCTTAAAATTTTAATTAAAGAGATAATTAATGTAATAATATAATTTCATATGTCATTCTACCTCGATCACTATCTTTTTCTACCAAAATATTTACAGGATTTATACTCTTATTTGCTGGCAATTAAGTTTCAAAAAATTTCACATTCCCACATATTGTAAACTTTCATTCACAATTTCGATTGATTTTATGCTACTCAAGATCAATATTAGTCGATCTACAATTCTATTAAAAAAATTGAGACCAACAATTGATTTATGAGTTGAGAATTTGAATATGAAATTGTCCTTTTTTCAAAATTTTATTCAGGTAACCAGCAATGAGATAAATTATAACCGGTTACAACTTTTTCAAGTTTAAAACTTGTAACAGGTTACAAGTTTAAAACTGGTAACAGTTACAAGTTTAAAACTGGTAACAGTTACAAGTTTAAAACTGGTAACAGGTTACAAGTTTGGGAAAACTTTTTTCTTTTGGTTTTAAAATCGTAACCAGCTACTACTCTTGAACTAAGAAAAAGTTGTAACTAATTACTACTTTTATCGTTGTAATAAAGTAATTGTGATAGGATCTTACATATTTTGGAAGAAAAAAATTCAGATCCAAGATTTAACTATAAATAATATTGTTTCCATGATTACAATAAAATTTGTGACTAAATATATATTTAAAAGTCCGTAGCTAAAAGTATTAGCAACAAAAATAATAATTTATTGTGACTAAATATATTTTTGCTCAAGGACAAATTGTTACTGTATAATACTTTCAGTCACAAATAATTATTTGTTAAGATTAAAAACAACATATAGTCATAAAAAATTTATGTTGTGACAAGAAATCATCAATGATAGAACCGACCTATTATGCAACTTAGTAGGTACTTAGTAGGTCGGTTTTATAAACGGACCTACCATGCTATTTTCTTGATATGTTTTTTTTAAGTATACTAATTATTATTTATTAATTACCTTATATTGTATTTTTGTTAAAATATAATATTATTTACAATTCGAAAAAAAAAACTTAAGAAAACAAAATCAAATCTAAAAAAAATAACCAATTGCTATGGTACCTGGTTGCTTAGTCAGGTGTGAAAACAAAATCAAATCTAAACAAAAGAATCTAAATTAATCGCTATTGTAACTGGTTACACCTAGGTCTAAAAAAAATCCGATATGAATAAAATGAATTAGGCGTCATGGTACCTGGTCATTAAGCATGCAATCTATTTAACCTAGTAAAAACATTACACTTTGTTGAAACAGGTTAATCTAGGCAACAAATTCATTAAGTATGCAATTCGTTTAACCTAGGTTCTATTTCTCATCACAATTAGAATACCCGTCACAATACCTTAATTGCAATTTATCACTTTACTTAGAATCCTAAACTATTAGGTGAATAGAAATCCTAAGATGATAGTAGAACAATGCAAAACCTTAATTAGTGGCCATCTAAACAAGATTTTACAAGATCCATGACATTCAAATAGAAAGATAGAAGCAATTTAATCAGCCTGATCGAAACGAAGATGCACCGTATGTGAATCGACACCTCACAGTGTTTGAATCTCAATGTCGTCCTCTTAGTAAGGGAATTCCCGTGCCCCTCGATGAAAATACTCGGAATAAAGCTGAGTGGTTCATATTGGATAATTCTCCAGAAACTGAAGTGTATTTAGAGTAAGTACATAATTAATATTCATTTTATTCTTTGTTCAATGTACTCCTTAATTAACAATATTGACATTGTTAATTAATTAACAGGGAACACCTAACTGAGGTGCAACAAAGAGATATGGCTGCCAATCATAAATTGATACATAAGAAAGAGTTTCGTTCATGGTTTCATAAGAAGGTAACTTGTACTTAGCAAATTGCATACTACAAATTACATTCTTATTCTAATATATTTCTTTATTATTAGATATATGACTTGCACCAACTTGGGTCATTAGAGCATGCTGATGAATTACTAGCTTTAGCATCTGGGTCAGATCTATTGGCTTACTCCTACCAAGCATGTATAGTGAACGGAGTTCGATTTGTCTCATACAATCGAGATCAAAATCGAATTACACAAAACAGTGGAGTGTGTGTTGCTGGAACAGAAGGTTTTAACTATTACGGGCAACTTGAAGAAATACTCCAGCTGTCTTTTACTGGTTCTTATTCGGTGGTATTATTTCGATGTAAATGGTTCAATACAGATCCGAAAAAAAAGAAAACCATCACTGTAAATAATATTACTAGTATCAATGTTAGCGGTGAATGGTATAAAGATGAACCGTTCATACTAGCTAGTCAAGCAAAACAAGTATTCTACATCGATGATCTCGTTAGAGGACGAGATTGGAAAGTTGTCCAAGAAGTGAATCATCGGCAAGTTTGGGACTTTCCAGATGCTTCAGATATGATTGCTGATGTTGATGTTGTACATGACACCAACTCATCGAATTTTGTTTTGACTGTGGATCTCGGAGAGTTGGTTGTTCAGCAATCTGATGTACCAGCAACACAAGTCAACACGGCCCATCGACCTTCTTTAGTTGTTCAAGAAGATGATGGATTTATTAATGACAATGAAGATGATATGGCAGACAGTGTAGAAGAAGCAGAAGATGAGGATGAATTAATTGTCGACCTTAGTGATGATAATACTGATGATGTGTGCCCGATAGATGTTGATGTAATTAATGAGGATAGTGACTATTCTACTTAGTTTTGTATCTAGTGTTCAATGTATTATACATATTGAGAAATAAAAAGTTCGTTTCCAAATAGCATGTTTCAAATTACCTAATCAATTGAAATAATACTCAATAAATTAATTATAAATAATAATTAAATATTAAAATAGATAGGTTAAATTACTGTCGTGTTAGTAGATGTCAGCAGATGTGGCTAGAGCTCACGGTGGAGACGCTGGCGGTGATCCTCCACCGGATCCTACTAGGATCCCGACTACATGCGACTCAGGTAATTTTTTTGTTATTTTATTTACACATATGTTTATCATGTATATACTAATATTCTATGTATTATTAATAAAAAAAAATACAGGAATCCCAATTAAGAGAAAGGGTCGTGGCGCAGCTATTGGAAAAGATCTAGAGGAGAGGCGGCGTAAAAATGGAAAACCACTGGAAGTAACGTTTTGCCCACGAACGTACAAGGTTGTTGGGAGCGAGCACGCTGCTTTTGTCCGCCTTGTGGGAACCCAAATTAAAACGAAAGTTCCCGGACATTACGGTTCATGGGAATTAGTGCCTCAACAATACAAGGATCAGGTCCTTGCCATAATTCAGGTAAAAATAGTATTAAATATATTTTTTTAAAATTTGTCTTTAATATAGTACATATATTATTAATATGTTTAATTTTCAATTTAGTACTATTATCAAATAGCGGGCCGCGAGGATTTCTTAAAGTGTTTAAATGGTATCGATCGAGAGATGAAAGACCGATACCGCAATAGGAAAACACTAAGACACGAACACTTTGAGAAATACTACAATGGACCGGAGGATTGGGATAAGGTTCTAAACAACCCAACCAATGATGTTAACAAGGAGGAGTGGAAGCAGATTTGTCAGTTATTTACAAGTCCACAATTTATTGCGCGCTCCATAAAGAATAAGGAAAATCGGAAGAAACAAAAGTATTCTACAACACAGGGTACAAAATCGCTGGCAGCCGTCCGTTTTGAAAAAGTAAGTAAAAGATAAAATATTATCAAAATTATGTTATTTTAAATTATATGTTCTCTAACATTTTGGTTATATTTTTTAGACGAACCCGGACCTCATTGAGTCATGGAAGAATTATCATTGGAAGAAATCAAAAAATGATTTCGTGAACGATGATGCTCGCCAAGATTATGTAAGTTTGAATTATATTTTTTAATATTAATAGAGTTATATTTAATGTTAGTGTCTAACATTTTTTGAAAACAGGAAAAACTGAAGGCTGATTTTGAGTTACGAACTCAGCAAACATCCACTGATGCTTCTAATAATGATAGTCCGTCATCAGTTGATCAGGAGGAGGTGCTACAAAAAGTATTAGGCCAAAGGCGTGGACATGAGCGAGGAGTGGGCCGCAAATTGAAGGGGTCGGGGTCGGGGTCGAGGTCATCATCTACCCAACACTCTCACTTCAGCGAGTCTCGAGTTCCTCCTCATCATTCAAGAGAATATATAGAAAATCTGGAGAATAATTTACAGAAATTGACTGATCAAGTTAATTTCTTAACTCAATATTTTGTACCTCCATTTCGTCCACCAAACGTTCAGATGCCGCATGTGCCTGATAGTGACAATACTTCTAGGGCTTCGTCTTCTCAACCTCCAGCTCCAACTCATCCTTCTATGTACGGGGCAGCGCCGTCTTATCATATGGTACCTCCATATATGTACGGAACAACACCTTATCCGTGTCCGATTCCACCGTCCTCCCAGCCATCGTATCCCTACATGTATGGAGCTGGATCGTCTACATTACCTCCCCAATATCCTTGGCCGATGCCGCCACCGCCACCGCAGCAATCACAACCACCGCAACAACCACAACAAGAAGACAATAGGGAGGAGGACGAGGCAACTGACTTAGGAGACTAAGTTTATATTTTTATTAATTATTGTTTAATTTTATAAATATTTGTTATGTTAATGTATTATGAATATTTACAATTGTTATTTTAATATACTAATTTAAATATTTAATATAATATTTTTATATTTAATTAATTAAATTTTAAATAAATATTTCGATAAATAATTATTTAAAATTTTATTTAATTAATTTTATTATTTTTTTTATATAAATAGAGTAGTATTAGGGGCGACATTGTCGCCCCTGGTAATATGCTACGTGTATAATTTGGGGCGACAGAATATAGTATTAGGGGCGACTTGTCGCCCCTAATAATATTTAATTAATTAATTTTTTTATTATTTTTTATAAATAAAGTAGTATTAGGGGCGACATTGTCGCCCCTGATAATAGCCACGTGTACTATTTGGGGGCGACATAGTAAACTATTAGGGGCGACATGTCGCCCCTAATAATATACCACGTGTAAACATATAGTATTAGGAGCGACGTGTCGCCCCTAATACTTAATTATTAGGGGCGACTAATTAAGTATTAGGGGCGACATATCGAAAAAATATTTCAAAATTTTTAATTTTTTGTGGCGAAATTTCAACTTTTAGGGGCGACTATGTCGCCCCTAATATTTGAATATCAGGGGCGACCCTATAGTCGCCCCTAATGTACCCTTCAGGGACATTTTTCTACGGGCGACTAATCAGGGGCGACAAGTCGCCCCTGATACGTATTAGGGGCGACTTTTTGGGTTATTAGGGGCGACATGCGTCGCCCCTAAAAGTCATTTTTGTTGTAGTGGATTTGGTCATATTGATAAAATTTTATTTATTAAATCTGAATTTAGGGTACCAAATATGTATGATTTTAAAATATATGGTACTATATGAGAATTATTAAAAAAAGAAAGTACCAAAACGATACTTTATAAAAAGACAGGGTGCTAATTGAGTAAATTCTCTAAAAATATTTGAAAAAAAAAAAACCAATAAAAATATCTTTGAATAAACACTAAATATAGAGTAAACATAAACTAGAAGATCAAAAAATTAAAGTGAGATTTGAATTATAGAGTATAAAATAATACTTGATTAATTAATTCAAGGAAAAAGGCAAAAGTATAAAGATAAAATATTTATAACGACAAAATACTTACTCTTAATTAAAATATATTTTTCACTATAATATCAAATCAAAATAAAATTTGTTAACTTTATAGATTAAACCTAAATTAGAATCTGAGAATTAAAGTATAAAGTATGGAGTAAAATTGATTAATTAATCATTCATTAAGAATATGTAATAATAATGAAACATATTAAAAAGAATAATTGAAAAATATTAATAATGATTACTAGAAAAATAAATAAGTTAAGTATATTAATTTATATCATATTTAAATTAATAGAAGAATTGCTAAGGGGTACGAATGGTGTCTAACACCACAAGATGTGACATATTGTTATTGGTAAAAATTAATATTAGGTCCCACATATTTTAATTTTATAATTATTAGTTAGCGTTATCTAATTATAAAGTGTTATCTCTTGTAACAACGGTGAAACCTTGTGACACTAAAAAAATATCAACACTCTTAAGATAATCGCTTGGCTTAATCATAATCATATTTTTGAAAATATTATTTAATATTTGTTTTTGTATGTTTAACTCAACGGTTTATTTGCTAACAATAAGGAATGAAAACTATTAAAGCCATAAGATTTAAATTATCCAAATATGAAAAACAAAATCATACAAATTATATATAGTGTAAATTCTATTAAGAAATATTTGCTATATCTATTAATTAGAATGTGGTGTATAATAATGTAATATTTGTCAAAAAGAAAAGGATAAACAAATTATAATATTAATATAAATTATAAGTTATTTATACATAATATTTTATATTTTCTAAATAAATATTATTAGCTTGTTTAATATGTCAAAATAACATAAGGGTATTATTATATCTTGGTTATAGTTAGGTTAGTAAATTCCTAGAGAGTAGATAATCACTTACTAACTGATCTGGATGGGTCCACGACCATAGTATAATTGGCCAGGAACACATGGCCATTCCAGGCTAGGTGTACAATAGGAAGCAGTCTGCCCTACTTCGCTAATGAAGCAATATCCCCAGGCATATGGTCCGCCTTCTGCGGTTGCCCATCCACCTATGATTCGTAAACATAATCAACAAATTGATATGTTATATATTTCTCTCTATGATCACTTACAACGTAATCATATAATTATAAATATATTTCGGTAATGGAAAATATATACAAGCAACGCAATCAGTAGAATTGTACCAGTGGTCTCGTGAGAAGTTTGGCCAAAGAACGCGGCGAGCTCTCTTGTGCGAGTTTCAAGAGTGCCAGTAGTTCCAAAGCCAGGAAAATATCTAGCGGCGGTTATGAAGGCGTCGTAGGTGTAGAAGCCATTGCTTTGGCATCGAGGGTCGTTTCGATAGGTAAGCATCTCCTCAAAAAGTGATGGAGTAATGATGTTACTAACATCGTGAGGAGAAACTGGAGGAGGTGGCGTGAAGGGACGAGGTGGCGGCGGTGGTGGTGATGGTGGCGGCGGCGATGGTGATGGTGGCGGCGGTGGAGAAGGAGTTGGACATTGACTTTGACAGTTACCAGGGGCACAGTAGGCGTCGGATTGACCACAGTACCCCCAATTACTACAACAAAAGCCCTTAGCGCACACAGCACCGCCAGCATCTCTTCCACATTGTCCTGCTGCAGAGGCGGAGCTCAAACCTACTAGCAACAATGCATTTATAGTACAGCACAACCACAAGTAATAGTATTTCATTGTTATTTTTCCTATGTTATTACTAGTCTGCTGTCTACTACTACTTTGATAATATCAAGTTTGAATGAAATTATATATAAAGCGATATGAGATGATTACTATTCTACCTAACTCATCCTCCCACGAAGTACTCACCATTCACGTTTTCTTAAAATATTATATGGTGTTGAGGGAACTAATAGCCATGATCAAAATAATAACAATACACGTATAGTGACTTACAATGCTCAAAATAATTTTTCTTTCAATCAAATTGTGTCACTTAGAACCAACTACTTTTGCAAGTAAAAACAAAGAATGCAACTTGCACATTTGTCTTATACTGATTATTTATATATGAAACTATATATAGAAATAATATTGTGTTTTTTTTTATAAAGGTGTAGATAATATTTTTGTAATTGTACCCAGCTACCCACCTTGGAAACAGTGACCAGATTCCTTGAACTGAAGATATAATTGCGGCATGAATCTGTATCGGCTGCAAGGTTGAAAAACCGGAGAAAGAGATCTGGATCCATCGCGATTCTTGTAATTATAAGAAAAAAAATATTTAAAAAAAAGGATTAATAACAGCTAGAGTCCGTTAATTCCTCTTGTATCACATAAGTCTTAATTTTAAATTTTAGATCACATACACCCCAAACTATCATTTAATGTCATCCATTATATATTTGTGTTACTCTATCGGTGTAAGGATAAAATTATAATTTCAAATAATGAAAGAAAAAAGCCAATATATTCACGTCCCAAATATTTATAAGTACATTTTTTTTCTTAAAAATATTTAGTTACTTGTTTATTCTTATACTAGTTACATTTGTTTAGTTTTAATTAGGAAATTTATTAGTTATTTTTATAGAATTCTTATGATTGTCATATTTGTTACATGCCAGATTTCGAGACCAGAGGTTATGACCTCGAAAACTGGACTCGTCAGGTGTGAGCTCAAAATGTATGAAAACATTGCATGGTCCAGCTGTGAGATCTCCGAAGTAAAATAACGACCTTGAAGATGTGTAACCTCAGGATGCTTTCTGAGTTCGAAATGACATGACATTGGGATACATCCGTTATCGATTGTCTTTGGATTAAACAGTCCGAGCTTGGGAAGTGCAGGCTCGAGTATGATGGCTTCGATAGTGTCAATCTACTCCAAGCATGTCCTGAAGTAGGATGGCAAGCTCGTAGCAATACCATAAGTCTCAACAGCCACAGGGTCGATCGCTGATCTCGAAGACCCGATGAGTCATCTGGGATAGCCCATTATGTATGAACATATTTATTGTTGTATAATCCCAACATTTAAGGGATATTATTTAGTCTGTTATCTGTTTCCGATTCTTATGGGATGTTTCCATATATGTAGGAGATATTGTATTTAATGTCATTATTTAAATTAATATACAGAATATCTTCCCGAAATATGTGGAAATGAACTCTGTAACCTCCCCTACAAATAGAGGAGGAAGGATCACTTGTAAAGGATTGACTTCTTTGGGCTGGAGAGTAAGCTCTGGGTAATTCATCTCTAAAGAATTTCCAGAAATCTTTAAGCCTTAATAATACAGACTCGTGGACTAGGCAGAGTTAACTACTGAACCACGTAAAAACCCTCTTGTCTTTCTTCATTATTTATTCGCCTCATATTAAACGTTGTTTAATTGCTCTATGATTTAAGTTGACGAAAAACGGCGTCAGCTGTTTGGTGCTTTCATTGAGAGCATTAAGCAGTACGTATGTGAGTCTATTCAGTCGAAGAAGCCTCCCTGAATCAACTATGGCCACGAATGATCCCAACATTCCTGAGGAGGAAATCTTAGAGAAAGTTGACTACCCCCGGCGCCCTAGGAAGCAGCCGATGATGATGAATTCGGACCCAGATGAGAGGAGTGGGTCTACTGACTCTCGAGGACCACCAGCACCACTGGCCCCCAAGGACGAAAAGGACATGTACTACAACCCTGAACGATATGTCCCTATTCTGGAGCTTGAAAACCGTCAGTTGCGAAAGCAGTTGGCGAAGGACAAGAATCGTAACGAGGAGCTGGCCAGATTGGCTGTTGGAGCGCAGTGCCCCCCCCCCCCCCCCCCCCCCTCCGCTTGAGGCCCAAGCTCCACCTCCGTGAGATGTTCATGTTCCACCACGCAGGCCTTGTGGGCGACCTCGCAAAAATGCTGCCACACGAAGAACAGAGCAACCTCCGCCACCTGCAGAACAACCTGCTCCCCCAAGGCCCCGAAGAAGTACCCAGGCTGGAGCTCCTGCCAACTCAACTGCCGAGAGACTAGCCGAGATTGGGAATAACCGAGCCCCCACGGAGGCTCGGACCCAAAATCCTGGTAACATGCAGAACGTTCCTGAACCAGCACAGGCAAACTCGGGACCTTCTAGGCCCCGTAATGGATGGCAGCCACCATCACCCATAAGGCACCCACCATTGCCGATAAGGTATCCCTCACCAACTCGGAGAAACTCGCAACCGACTCAGGGTGATAGGGAAAGGCAAGCAGGGCGAAAACATGGGAATGGGGAGACCGCTAGGGAGCATAGAGTTACCCAACCCACGAGAAGCCAAATGTCTCGGTCTCACACTATCGAGACAAGACAACCAGAAAGGGACCCATCTCGAAACAACCGCACGACGAGCCATATCAGTGAAGGCTCAAGAGATACTAGATCGGTCAGTATATATGACCAGGGACGCAGAAATACTGGGAATCTAAGGGATCACCCATATTTACGGGAACATCTGAACCAGAATCGGGGCAATGGTAACCCCTCGAACCCAGGCTTGAGGGATCACCTCAATGGACACAACAATCTTGTGCGGAGGCGCGAAGCTGGAATTGTGATCAACGATAACCAGTTTCAAGTCAGGCCTCCGGTGGATCCAGTCCAGGAAAGGATCAAACAACTAGAAAGAGCGTTCAGGCTCTTACAAAACGAACGAGGTCGGGATCAGGACGAATAGTTCGACGAGGAACTCGAACCCTTCACCCCCCATATTTCCAGCACCCCGTTTCCTCAAGGATTCTAAATTCCTCATGTCCCACCGTTTGATGGGAATTCTGATCCATACAGTCACTTAAGTACGTTCAATACCATTATGAGAGCGAGTAACGTGGGCTACGAGCTCAGATGCATGCTGTTTCCAGACTCGATCACAGGACCAGCAAAAAAATGGTTCGAAAAATATAAGAGGCATTCAATTGCTTCTTGGAATCAATTATCTAGAGATTTCAAGAAGCAATTCAGAGCCATGATTGGAATAAGGCCCGAGGCGTCTGCCTTGACCAATGTCCGACAGCAGCCGAATGAAACATTAAAAAGTTACCTTACAAGGTTCAATTTGGAAGTCGCCCGAGCTCGTGACATAGATGACATCGGTCATCTGATGGCTATCCGAGCTGGGGTAATGCCTAGAAGCCCTCTTTGGGAATATATGCAGAGAAAGCCTGTGAGCTCCTTAACCGAGTTCAATCGACGAGCTCAGAGGTTTGTCAATGTAGAGGAGGCAAGGTCAGCACTGCATATGGCCTCTCAGCCCATAACTACAATGACAAACATAAACTCTGCCTCGACCTCGGCGGACCCATTGGCCTCAAAGCCCTCTGCAGACAATCCATCACTACAACAAAAACCCATTTCCATAACACAAAAATTTAATACTTTTAAAAAAGTATTATAATAGGTAAATAAGTATATAGGTGTAGGTGGGAATTAATTTTTGGCGCCTAATTTTTCCCCATCCGCCCAAAAAAATTTCGCATGGTCCCATTAAAGATATAAAAATGTGTTTTATCTGAATGTAATCAAATTTTATTTATAAAATAAGTAAATAAAAAAAAATATATTCCCTAAATCTCTTTCTCTCTCCCTCCATAACCGATCTTCTCCCTTTCTCTTTCGTTTGCTCTCTGCCAACCACTGTTGTCGCCGCCGTTCAAGCACCGGACCAGGAAGACAGGTGATGGGGGCCTGCGGCTTGGGTCGTGGGACAGGGAGGCTCGACTCGTGGGTCTACGGCGTGGCTCGCTCGTGGGTGCGACGGTGCTTGTGGTGGTGGGTCTACGGCGTGGCTCGCTCTACCAATGCCATACCCAAAGTCTGGAAGTCTGGGGCTGCTTACGAGGCCACAGCTAAACTCATCACTAAATAAATTTAAATCCATATATGGATATTACATGTAGCTACTCAGCTGGAGTTTTGGAGTTCTAATAACTTTTTGGAGGTGGGTTTTTGAGTTTTGTTGAAGGGCTTTTCTTCTTTTTGGGGTTATGGATTTCGTGGAGGAGGAAGAAGACATGGGATTTTGATTTAAAACAAAAAAGTCAGGGGTGAGAACTGTAAAAAAAATCAGAATCAGGGTTCTTCTTTATGGCCACCCCTCAGGAGAAAGAGAAACCCAATAGGGTCTATCAAGTTTAGAAGGGAAGCAATGTAAGTTTTTCCTTCTCTTTTCTTATCCCTCTCAGTTGGGTTTTCTTTCTTTCTTTTATTTATTTATTTGTTTGGTTTCCTATAACTTGTCTTTACAAGTGATTTGATTGGTAATGAGCTCCAATTTTTTTTTTGGATTTTTGTTTATTGGTTTGGAAAGTGGTTGTTGTTCTAGTTGTTTTTTGTAACCTTTGATTATGTTTATATGATCAGCTTCAGTGGAAACACTGCTGAAAAGTACTCTGAATAATGCAGCTGTTTAGTTAGCCTTACTAATTTGATTAAATTAGAAAACATAGGTGGATTATTATTATTGCATAGTTTGTGGTTTCTCATACTTGGTTTTTTCTGGAGTTCAGGAAAGGAACAGACTTTTTGGTCATCATTTTGCTATACTACAGTTCTTAATGATCTGATCTTCTGTGAGATTGAGTTATTTTTATATGTATACATCAATGGAGGAGAGAAACAAAATACAATTTTAATTTTCATGATTTCGACCTGAATATAGAGAAATCTTAGATAGTTTTACATTTCTTGTTGAGTGGATTACCTTGTACTCAGTCCTGTTCTTGGCATGATGGCCAATCTAGTCAAAGAATAGTGATTAAGGATAGAAATTTTTTTACATTTTTAAACTTATTGAATCCAAATTTTGACAAAATTAATTATTTTCATAGGTGGTAAGATCCAATTATGTATGTAATTAATGCATAGTAAATGTCCCTTATCGACGTAATCACTCATTGAAATTGTTCATGGGTTAAAACTAAGATTGAAACACCCGGGGTATCTGGAAAAGGGATCGGGGACTCTAATGATCAAGTTCGTGACGATTCTCTCTACAATTCAAGAAAGTATTAATGTAAAAATGAATCAAAGGTTCACAGGTTATACTTCTACTATTTATAGGAAAAATCTAACTAACTAACTATGAAGAGAAAAACTTAAACAGTTAAACTGTTGGTCCACATCATCAGTATGATAAGCTAGTTATTTCTCTTCTTAGTTGGATGTTTTACATTTGATGAGAACCAGTTTCTACTTCTGCCATAGTGCAAATATGGAACCTTAGTAGTTCAGAATTTTTGTTGTTTCTTAGTGTTGATGCAGTTCTTCGGCAACAGATAATTAATAGAATAAAGAGCGGGATTAGTGCTAAAAAATGAACCATAATAGATGAATGATCTCAAAATAAAATGATAACATGAATACTTTTTTATGTGGTTCAAAGGTTAAAATCCTTCTAGTCCACCAGCCAATATTATTGATGTCTCTCTGATATGCTTTACAGGGTGTTTCTTTGTAGATTAGATTCCAACCCCTTGCAACTCCCAGGGTCTCCATATTTATAGGGAGAGGGCACCTGGGGGTTGGCAAGGGGGGTCATCCCGTGACCTTCTTACCCATCATGTCACTTCTGTGACATTCATGATTAATTCCTAAAACCTGACAATGAAGTGTGGTCTAATCAATGGGTAAGGGGGATAATGGGCCGCATGGCCCAACCCAGTCGTGGGCGCCTGAACACGCACGTTTATGCTGCGTGTCCAAGAATTCAGGGATGGATCAGACACGTGATGTCTGATATATGCACATTTACATTGCGTGGTTGACTTTATAAGGGGTCAGAGGTGCCAACTCAAGCTTGCACCTTGAGCTTGATGTACTCCCAACTCGTGACGTCCATACTTCTGACCTGACTCGGTAATCTCATTAAGCCTTTGGTTACCTCGAGCTAAAGAGGTAGAACCTGGTAACAGCAGCTCCGGGTACGTGGCATCCACGTGGCTGATATAATTATGCCCTTTCTCAGTTTGCTAATAGTCAGTGGATATTTAGGGTGTACATTTGACCCCAAGCCCTTGCTCGTGGCACACGACGTCACCTGGGCCCACAGTGGGGGCTTTTATGCTTCTTCGTGGACTCTTCACATTCCGCCCATTACCCTGGTATCGAATACGTGGAGCATCGTGGTTGGTGACGGTCTGTCTTACGAGAACCGCATTAAATGGCCTAGCCTATATTCGGCCGTCGTTTCGTCTTTCGAGTAGTGACCCTCGTATCCTACATCAAGGCAATCCAACGGCCCTCCTCCTTTGGCCTTTTACGTATATAAAAGGGCTGGCCACCTTTCGCATGGGCTACCCGTTCATTTGAAATTTTTCTCATTTTCTCATCTTCTTCTTTCTTCTTAGTCTCAAAATCCTTCCTTTCTTTCGGTCACTGTTCCCAGCGTTCCAGAAATTCAGAAATGAGAGCTCCTTCGAGACTCGAGTACCAGCGATCCCAATAGGATTTCAACCCAGACGACCCTTTCAGTCTCATCACAGCAAAACATTTTTGTAAGTCCTCCGTTTGTGCATGTTTTAAATGTTTTCCTTCGTTGTTGCTTAGGTAAACTTTCTCTTTAATTGCATGCAGTAGGTTGCTTGTTTTTTGCTGGTATTTTATGCGTAGGTTTTCATCCTAGGGGCATCGACCGTAGGAAAAACCATTTAAGAGCATGACTCATAGGATACACTTTCTGGCGTGATTTTCTGGGTAAAAAATTTTTTATGCCTGTTTGGAGTAGCCAGTTTTTGGGGTGCAAAAGCTGGGTAGCTTAGGGGATACGCTTCACAGGCGATTTTTCCTACTATTGCCTACTGAAACTTTCCTTCCAAGGAAAACTTTTACTCTGACCCTCCGGACACACGGATTCTGAGTAATCGAGGACCCATTGGGAGCACAGGCGCGTGTTCATAGAACTGCGTGGTCTCACTCGCCACGGGCTGAGATTACCTCAGCCCATGTAAAGGAAACACTTCGCGCTAGATTCTATCTTATACTTAGGTCGCCTTTTCTAAATTGTCTTCTTTGTTCATTAGGCGATCAGATGGGACCTAAGAAGAGCGCACCCAAGAAGAATGCGGGCAGCTCATCTTCCCAGCAAAAAGGAAAAGAGGTGGTCACGGACTCCCCAATCCCCAACTTCGGTCCAACCGTGGAGAAGGAGGTCGAGGTGGGGCCCAACGCCTTCTTCGAGGCCGAGAGGATCGCCTCGAAGGTCACCACCCAAGGGAAAGTCAACAAAATCTTGCTTTCCCACAACATTGAGATCGGGAGGGGCGCCCTGGACGCCCGACCTCCCCTTGAAGGTGAGCAGAGCTACGCGCCACTCAACGAGGAATACGCCACCTAGAGCGATGAGTATCTCAAGGATGGGGCCTTCCTCCTATTGGACCAGTACTTCGCAGATTTTTTAAATTACGTGAAGCTGGCTCCCTTCCAGAAACCCCCCTAACTCATACCGCCTGTTAGCGGGGTTGAAGTATCTATTCCTAAAGCAGGAATGGGAGGTCCCCACGCTGGCAGACATCCTCTACTTCTTCTGTCTCAAAGCCAGCCTGGAGCAGCGGGGGTGAGGCGACGAGTTCTACTATCTGACCCGTTTTCCAAATTCGGTTGCGGTCATCGAGCTTCCCAGCCACCCCAACGACTTTAAGGACCAGTTCTTCATGTCAACGGGGTTTCACAACTGTGAACACCATTATTTCAACCATCCTCGTAAGTACCTTCTACTCTCAGCTCGTAAATCGATTGCTGACCAGTCTCTTTTTATTCGTTCCTAACTTAGAAACTATCATGCAGCTATTTTTGCGAGGACTGCCAAGTCAGTGACCCTTGGGGGTCAATATGAGACCTTGGTGAGGCTCCCCCCAAGTGAAAAGGATCATCACCAGCTCGTGTCCGACAAGACGATGCTGGCATGCAAGTTAATTTCTCCGGGCCAGACTTTGGTCCTGAGGAAACTGCGGGGCCTCCCTCCTTCTCGCGAGATGGCACCCATCCCCGAGGAGGAGGCTGTGGGCGAGGAGAATGAGGTGCCCCTCGTGCGGCGGAAGCGGGCTCTGGAGGTGATGGACCCAAAATGGGTATGTTTTAAATATTTATACTCGCAAGCGCACGAATCGTATTTATAGAATAGTTTTCGTGTAAACACGAGGTTGAACCCAAAGGAGTTGTCTAAAATCGAAAATAAAACTATTTTAAACCAAAATTAATAAATTCTAACCTAGTTCCAAAGATTGATGGGTTTTTTTAGAATAAAAATAAAATAAAAGATAATAATAAAGATATTAAAGACAATATATATAACATAAATTAAAAGTAGAAATCAAGATAGTAAAATAAGATTATTAAGGATTAGAATCCACAAAATATAAATTCAATAATATTTATAAGTACATTGATTCCCAAGTTTTAGTGATAGTTAAAATAAATCAAACTATCATTTTCCAAAGAGATGTATAATTTTATGCACAAATTACTTCTAAAAAGATAGGATTTTTCTTCACTTTTCAAAATTATAATTTCAAAGCATTTAGTGTAAATCAATCTAATGAAATAACAAATAAATCAATGAACATTATTTATAAGGCAAAACATAATATTTTTGTTCTAAGCTTGGATGTGTACAATTTAATGACACATCTTACACAAAGAATATTATGTTTTAGCACTAATGAAGAACAAAGTGTAAATATGTGCTAACAATCCAAAATACATGATATTTAAGATGAAAGAAGATATTTGAACAAGAAAAATCCATAAACTTTGTTGCACAAAATGGGAAATCAACATACAAAATAAACACTATCTAGTTACATATTGTTTCATCATCACCTTAATAATCTTAAAAAGATTAGAAACACATAACTAGAATAGCAAATACACACTAAAAATTACAAACATAAATAGGAAAATTTGGAGGAGAAACCCCCAAATTTTTCCTCTAAAAATACATAGAAAAAAAATAAAAAGAAGAAGAAGATGAAGAGAATAGAGAGGTTTTGAAATGTGTAGAGTTTTTGGTATGGTAACCTCCCCCTAAATGGACACCACAAATCCCTTATTTATAGCCAAAAATGATGATTAAAATAATCAATTTAAATTAATTAAATTGATTAAATTAATTTAATTAATTATAATATGGCAAATAGGGATAAATTATAGGGTGTAATAATTATGTTTTGGGGTAAAAAGTGTAGAAAGTGGGGTAAAAATATGGTATTTTTGGAGAAAATGAGACAAGGGAACATTGATATTTATGGGCTCAATGCAAAATAAAGTGGTTTGGGGTTTCGGCTGGCAGGAGGCCAAGCGTGGGTGACTAGCTGACTGAAGAGTGCTGGCAGGTGGCTGTGAAGGCTGGGGCGTTGGGTGCTTGGGCCGAATTGAGCTGTGGGCTGGGCAGGAGGACAGGCGGCCCGTGTGGCTGGTGAAGGATTGATGCTTGGCGTGAAGTTGATTTGCTGAAGGAGTAGGGTGTTTTGAGCAGCATGCATCTGGCGTTGACAGCTGGCTTGGAGTCCTTCAATGATGCAGCTGGAGGCAAGGGAACAGGTGGATTGAAGGCATCAATGTGGGAGAATTGGCTGAGTGCTGATGGAGTTTGAACGTGGCTGATGGAGTAGATTGGGCCTTGGGCCTGGCTGCTTTTGGTATTTCAAAAATACCAACTTTCTTTACTTTTAAAGCTTTATATCTTTTCTTTTCAAAGCCCAAAAATAGAATAAATTCCCTACAAAATAAACATAAAATAAATCATAATAAAATATTTTCAACTATAAAATAAATCAAATTAATTCTTTGAAAATATTAATTATAACTTAATTTATATTAACATTTAGTTTCAATAAAACACACATTTTCTTACTTCTAACTAAACACAATAATTTAAATAATTAAACTACAACAAAATAACTATAAAATCACACAAAAATATATAAAATCAAAATAAGACTAATAAATTCAAAATTACTTAAAAACTTAATAAATCAATTCAAAACTCAAGAATTAAGCAATAATTAGCACATAAAAAGTGGTAAAATAACTCTATTTTGTAGAGTTATCAGGAGGTCGCCCAAGAAGTAAACGTGGAGAGGGCCCAGTCCGGGCCAGCAACCGGCCCCTCCGGCCAAGGTAATCCTTATTGTTTAGGGATTTAGATAGGGCCACCGCCGACCTACGGCTTGATAGGTTTAACCCCAGCCAACCCATTCATCGCCACCAAAATGACCCAGACTGCGACATCACCCTACTCCAATGCATTGACCAGCTCGTGCTACGTTATGACATGAGCCACCCTAGGGGTACTATAGTTGTAGATAATACCTTAGCTTTTAGGTCGGCTTTTTTCGAGGAGTACGGGACCAATCTTAGGTCGTGGCCCTCCCTCCTGGAAGGTGTAGTAGCTCCGGGTCTTAGGCAGTACGTAGAAGAGTCCAGTCCCGAGGCAGATTCAGACCCAGATCCTTTTCTAGTTCGCGAAGTCGTTACCTTAGACTCCCCCGCCGAAGCTCCAGGGCCGGAGGGTAGGACCCCTTTCAATACATACTTAAGACCTGCTTTCTTTTCTTTTTTTGATTTGCAAAAATATTTTTACATGTATATTAATGCTTTGCTGTCTTTGCTTCAATAGAGGAGATGTCTCAGCCCGGGAACAAGGATTTGCGAGCCATGTTCCCTGGAGGGAACCCTTCCTCCGGGGCTTCCAGGCCCATGGTGAAGAGGCTTCGGACGATGAAGAAAGCTATCGAGACTACCTCCAAGTCTCCTGCAAAGGGGAAAAATCAAGCCCTGGCTGCTCAGGAGAAAGTGCCTCCGCCCCCTCCTGCAAGGGAGAAGATGCCCCCGCCTCCTCCGCGAGCTCCCGTCTCTATTCGGGAACCGGAGGTGCCCACTGGGACCTTATCAACTACGACCCCCGAGGTGCGCGTCCCAGTCAACCCCCGGGCCTTGGAGAAAATCCCCGATGTCTTCATGGGGACGGTCTACGATACCGTGACCTACAGTGGACCACTGTTACAATGCCACCACGAGGGATCTGCGGGAGATCGAGACAAGGAGTCCCGAGAATGTGATGGAGTCTTCATTGGGGATGACCCTCACGGTAAGTTGGCCTTGCCACTGGTACTCCCTGTTTGTTTGTATTATTACTTTTCCTAAGGCACTTGCCTTATTATCTTTTGGTCTTGCAGGGGGCTTTGGCTCTACACCGGAGCATATCTCAGTCCTGGGCCAGGATCGAGGAGATCAGGGGCGAGCACCAGGCTGCTCAGGTTGCTCTTGCGACGGCTTAACAACAGGAAAGGGATGCCAATGCAGCCCTGGTAACTGCTCGAGAAAACGAGAGGGTCGCCCAGGCCGAGCTGGAGGCATCCCGGACCAAGCTGCAGGAGGCCGATGCCACCAAGGTCGCCCTAGCCACTACAAAGATCGAGCTCGAGGAGGCCAAGGCTGCCCTGGCGGCAGAGAGGGTAGCTTCCAGCTCCTCCATGGAGGATATGCTGTACCACTGCTGGGTCTCATCCCGGAAGGTGACTTCTCCTTTATGGAGCCAGACGCGTGGGAGTCCTTCTTGGAGAAGTTCAAGGCTCGCCTTCAACAAGAGGTGCCCTCCAAGACCAGGGAAACTTCCATGGCCACCGAGCAGGATGGCGAGGGGGCGACCTCATCAGAGTGGCCTGGCGGGGCATAGGACTTTTCTTTTTCTTTTTATCCTTTACACACATTTTTTTTTTGTAACTTAATATTATGAGGTTTTCAGACCTCGAGAAAATTGATTTCTTCACCTTTATCTTAATTGATTTACATATTTTTGCCTCTATCTTGTTTCTCTTCTATGCATTTGGTAATAATCTTAGTTTTTTGTTGGTGTTGTGATTGGCATCTTATGCTTTTCTAGGAAAAAACATGCTAACCAATCTTGAACCAACTTCTAAGACAAGTCATGGTTGTATCCAGGACATTAATTTAAAAACTTAGTTCGCGTTAATTTTTTATTGATATCTCGTGCTCTTTAGGAAAAACATCGATCAATCAATTTGAACTAACTTCTAAGTTTTAGGACCTGGTTGAATTTAATCCTTTGTTGATATCTCATGCTCTTTAGGAAAAACATCGATCAATCAATTTGAACTAACTTCTAAGTTTTTAGGACGACCTGGTTATATCTAGGATATAGCTTAGTTCGCGTTAATCCTTTATCGATATCTCGTGTTTTTTAAGAAAAACATAGATCAATCAATTTGAACTAGTTTTTAGGACAACCTGGTTATATCCAGGATATAGCTTAGTTCGCGTTAATCCTTTTATCGACATCTCGTGTTTTTTAAGAAAAACATCGATCAATCAATTTGAACTAAGTTCTAAGTCTTTAAGATGACCTGGTTATATCCAGGACATATGCCCCCCAAGTAATTAGGAAAGGGTCTTTCATGGTTACTTGACATTACATCCACAAATATACACAATAATGAAAAACGATTTAATTCTCATTACTTAATAAACAAAGGATGGCCTTTCTGATTAAGCCTTACAAAGGTATCATTGATAATATTTCTTCAAATGGATAGCATTCCAAGTTCTTGGGACTGCTTCTCCATTAAGCCGAGCTAACTTGAAGGTTCCTTATTTTATGACCTCGGTTATTTGGTAGGGCCCTTCCCAGTTCGGCCCCAATACTCCGTCTTTGGGATCCTTACTGGCTAAGAAGACTCTTCTGAGGACCAGGTCGCCAATGTCAAAGGTGTGTTTTCTGACCTTTGAGTTGAAATAACAAGTGATCTTTTGCTGATAATGCGCAAGCTGTAGCTGTGAATCTTCTCATCTTTCATCGATCAGGTCGAGGGACGCGCAGAGAAATTCATGATTGCAGTCCTGGTCAAATGCCTGGACTCTATGTGAGGCTACCTTTACTTCAACAGGAAGGACTGCCTCACTCCCGAAAGTTAGGGAGAAAGGAGTATGACCCGTCGGCATTCGATGTGAGGTCCGGTATGCCCACAATACCTAGGGGAGCTGTTCTGGCCAGACTCCCTTGGCTTCGTCAAGTCTTTTCTTAAGGCTTGCCTTAAGCGTTTTATTGACGGCCTCGACCTGCCCATTCACCTGGGGATAGGCCACGGAGGAGAAGATTTTTACAATGCCGTGCCTCTCACAGAATTCGGTGAAGAGGTTTCTGTCGAACTGCGTTCCATTATCTGATACGATCTTCTTTGGCAGCCCGAATCGACAGACAATGCTTTTGACCACGAAGTCGATGACTCTTTTTGAAGTGATTTTTGCCAGGGGCTCTACTTCTGCCCACTTGGTGAAGTAGTCAATAGCCACCACTGCATAATGGACCCCTCCCTTTCCAGTAGAGAGGGCGCCGACCAAGTCAATTCCCCAGACCGCGAATGGCCACGGGGACGAGATCATCTTCAGCTCGACTGGAGGAGCTCGGGCAATTATGGCGAATCGCTGGCATTTGTCACATTTTTTGACATAGGAAATCGAGTGTTTTAACAGAGTGGGCCAGTAATATCCTTGCCTCAAGATCTTCAGGGCCAAGTTTTGCCCCCCAGTGTGATCTCCGCAAAAACCCTCGTGCACTTCCTACAAAATGGTCTTCGCTTCGCCTAGCAGAACACATCGTAGGAGAGGTAGAGAGTGTCCACGTCGGTATAATATCCCATCTACCACTGTATACCTTGGAGCCTAGTAAAGTACCCGCCTTGCGTCATTACGCTCTTCAGGTAACTTTCGTGCTGTGAGATATTCGAGGATGGGGGTCATCCAGGTCGGTCTGGCGTCGATCATCTCGACCTCCTCTCTGCCCTGACTTCCTCTATGCTTGGTTTCTCGAAGAACTCTATCGGCACTAACCCCAGAGTCTCCGCCTCCCCGGAGGTAGCGAGCTTTGCGAGTGCGTCCACGCTGGCATTCTGCTCCCGAGGTATCTGCTCGATTGAGCCTTGCTCGAATGCAGACAACTCCCTCTTTACCTTGGCTAGGTAAGCAGCCATCTTGGTTCCCCGTGCTTGGTACTCACCTAGCACTTGGTTTACCACGAGCTGGGAATTGCTGTAACACTGAACGGAGCTGACCTTCAGCTCCTGGGCCACCCTTAGCCCGGCCAGTAAAGCTTCGTATTCAGCCTCGTTGTTGGACGCTTTGAATCCGAATCTCAGCACTGAGTGGAATCGATGTCCTTCTGGGGATATCAAAATGATTCCAACCCCGGAGCCATTCTCGTTAGATGAGCCATCTACGAAGACCTTCCATGAGGCCTGGACTAAGGAGGCCTGGGTTGAATCTTCCACAGGATCTTCTCGGAATCTTGTGCATTCTGCCACAAAATTAGCCAGGGCCTGGCTTTTTATTGCAGTTCATGGTGTGTACAAAATCTCGAACTGGCTGAGCTCAAAAGGCCACCTCAGCAGACGTCCTGATGCTTCAGGTTTTTGCAAAACCTGCCTTAAAGGTTGATCGGTTATGACATGTATTGAGTGGGACTGGAAATGCGGTCTGAGCTTTTGGGAGGCCGTAATGAGACAGAAAGCCATCTTTTCCATCAACGGATACCGGGACTCAGCTCCGAGAAGCCTCTTGCAGATGTAATAGACTGGCTTTTGAGACCGGTCTTCTTCTCGGACTAATACGACACTAGCTGCATCTTCTGTGACAGCTAGGTAAAGGAAAAGAGGCTCTCCTGCCATTGGTTTGGACAATACGGGTGGCTCGGATAAATGTGCTTTCAGGTCGCGGAAGGCACGCTCCTACTCCTCGGTCCATTCGAACTTCTTATTTCCCCGGAGCAGGTTGTAGAATGGTAGACACTTGTCGGTAGATTTAGAGATAAACTGATTAAGGGCCACCACCCTTCCTGTCAAGCCTTGAACGTCCTTTCGCGACTGAGGTAAGGGCAGCTCGAGCAACGACCTGATCTTATTGGGGTTTGCCTTGATTCCTCTGGTATTGACAATGAAACCCAGGAATTTCCCTGATGCGACCCCGAAAGTGCACTTCTGCGGGTTAAGCCTCATGTCGTATTCTCTCAGTATCTTAAAGCATTCCTCCAGGTCGAAAACATGGTTATCGCCAGTTTTTGACTTGACCAGCATGTCGTCAACGTACACTTCCATGTTCTTCCCGATCTGGTTGGCAAACATCCTGTTTACTAACCTCTGGTATGTAGCTCCGGTGTTCTTCAACCCGAATGGCATGACCTTGTAACAATAAACGTTAGTTGGGGTCATGAAGCTAGTGTGCTCCTGGTCCGCTGGATTCATGGCGAACTGATTATAGCCCAAA
This sequence comes from Humulus lupulus, assembly GCF_963169125.1. Classification (NCBI taxonomy): domain Eukaryota; kingdom Viridiplantae; phylum Streptophyta; class Magnoliopsida; order Rosales; family Cannabaceae; genus Humulus; species Humulus lupulus. Next base: position 211,823,088 of record NC_084793.1, read on the forward strand.
TATGCATCCATAAAGGACATTAGCTCGTGCCCCGCCGTGGCGTCCACCAATTGGTCGATCCTCGGTAAGGGGAAGCAGTCTTTGGGGAAAGCTTTGTTAAGATCGGAGAAGTCGATGCAGGTCCGCCATTTCCCGTTGGGCTTCGGGACCAACACAGGATTGGCGACCCAGATCGGGAACTTAGCCTCACGGATAAAGCCGCACTTTAAGAGACGGGCTACTTCCTCTTCTAGTGCTTCAGCTCGGGTTATTCCTAGGCACCTCTGTTTCTGGGATTTCGCAGACACGCTTTTATCCAAATGGAGGGTGTGCATGATGATGCTAGGACTAATCCCCACCATGTCCTCATGAGACCATGCGAACATGTCCAGGTTCTCCTGCAGGAACTTAATCAGCTCCGCCGTCCTTTCGTCACATAGATTTTCCCGAGCTTTATCATCCTCGAAGGATTCTGTGGATCGATATTTACCTCCTCGAGCTCTTCGATAGCTTGGAGCTCGGATTTATCCTCGCCTATTCTGGGGTCGATATCATCCCCTAAGATGATATTTTCCCCTTCGACGCTCTGAGGTTTTTCAATCTCAGGACTAGGCACGAGTTCCTAAGATTCCTCATTTCCACCTTAGACGGTCATCGTTAACTGCCCGGGTTTTAATTTTCCTTTCATAGAAATGTTGTAGCATTCCCTGGCAGCGAGTTGATCGCCACAGACCGTGCATATCCCCGTGGAAGAGGGGAATTTTAGCGCGAGATGGCGGATGGAGGTAACGGCTTCAAAAGCTATTAGTGTAGGTCGACCCAAAATGGCATTGTATGCGATGGGACAATTGATGACCACAAACTCGAGGAGTTTCGAGACTGTCCGAGGTCCCTCTCCCAAGGTGATCACCACCTCGATCGTTCCTATTACCGCCGATCCTTCTCCAAAGAATCCGTAAAGCATCATGGAGGTGGCTTTCCGCTCGGTGACAGATAAACCCATCTTTTCCAGCGTGGACCAGAACAGTAGGTTTACCGAGCTCCCATTATCGACCAGCACTCTCCTAACCCTCTAATTAGGGATCTGCACGGCTATGACCAGAGGGTCGTTATGAGGGAACTGGACGTGGCTGACATCTTCTTCAATAAATATGATTGGTTGCCTCTCCAATCGTTTCTGCTTCAGTAGATGTTGCTCAGGGACGAACTCCACTCCATTGTGAGCCTTAAGTTTGTTGACATATCTTTTTTGGGCACCTCTGCTCGTTCCAGCCAAATGGGGACCTCCAGAGATTGTGGAAATCTCTCCTCCTATCACGAGAGGAGGGACGTCCTGATCTACCCGAGATTCGGGCTGACTAATCGGGACTTCCGGAGCTGGATGACCGGCGAGAACTCTATTTCGTGCATACTGAGCCAAGGGTCCGGCTCTGATGAGAGTCTCGATCTCATCCTTCAGGTGCCTACAATCATCGGTATTGTGGCCAATGTCGTTGTGGAACCGAAAAAACTTGGAAGGGTCTCGCTTACCCTTCTGGTGCTTTAACGGTTTCGGCTTCTTCCAGGGGAGGCGAGCAGAATTCGCTTGGAAGATGTTCTCTCTAGAGTGGGTGAGCTTGGTATAAGTCACGTAGACCGGCTTGAATTTTTCTACGGACTTGTTCTTCTTTGGGTCGTGTTAATTGCCCTCGCTGCTCCCCTTTCTCTTGCCTCCACCAAACGTGTTATTCTATGTAACGGTTTGGGTCGCTGTCACGACCTCCATTCCCACTCCAGCGGGCTGTTCAGGGGCCTGGCTGGTTCCCGCGGCTGATGCTCGTGCCTCCTCCAGATTTATCCATCCCTGGGCCCTATTTAGGAATTCATTTACAGTGCTGACTCCCTTCCTTTGTATCTCTTCCCAGAGTCCTCCTCCGACGAGGATCCTAGTCCTCAAAGCCATGAGCTTGGAGCTGTCATCTGTGTCTCTGCCCTGAGCAGCAACGTTCGCGAATCTGCTCAGGTAAGCCTTCAGAGGCTCATCGAGTTGCTGCCTTATGTTTTCCAGGGTATCGACCTTGACACGGGCAACCTGGGAAGCTTAGAATGCTCTCTTGAAGTCAGCAGAGAAAGCTTTCCACGAGCTGATTGACTGCTTCTTACTCTGTTTGAACCATTGTCTGGGCGGCCCAGTCAAGGTGGAAGGAAATATTAGACACCTCAGCTCGGGACCAATGTTGTTGGCCATCATCAAGGTATTGAACATACCCAAATGATCTGACGGATCCCCATCTTCGTTGAATTTGGACAAGTGTGGCATACGGAAACCAGGTGGATATGTCGTTGCTGCTATGCTGGGAGCAAAGAGCTCAAGTTTGTCCCCTGAATCATATTCATCTTTTTCTTTTTCTGATAGGAGCTTCCTCATCAGCTACTCCATCTGAGCCAGACACTCAAGGGTTTTGTCCTGACTTCCTTGGTTGTTCCGGGGCTGTTCAACAACTCCGGATCCATTGTACGTGTTTGGCGGGTTATTTTCCCTCCTATCTTGAGATAGGTTGTATGGGACGTTCCCGCTGTCACATACTTCAGACAGGTCTTCCCTTTGGCGAGCGCGGCTGCCGTTTCCAACTGGGTCTCCTCTTCAAGAGTTTAGGTGATCTCGGAGGTCGTCTCTAGGGGCGGCCTGAGGACTTTGCGCTGAGCTCAAGCGCTGGCGCAGGTCTCCGCCGGATAGATCACTTCGACAACTTCCGGTTCAATAGCTTCCATTTGAGAAGCTCGGGGCCCGTCGCTAAGGACGAGGATCCGGGACTTCTCTAGGCGCCCGACTACGATGGGAAGGCCCGGCAGAAGGAGGATTTCTCCTGCTGCTCCCATGAGCCGGAATGTCTCGGACTGGCCGGGGAGGAGACGGGTATCTTATTGGCGAAGGAGGATGCCTGACCGGGGATGCGATCCTAGTCCCGTCAGGGCGGATCAAGTTAGGTCGTGGCCGCTCCGCTCTACCATCCTCCACGTCCTGCGCTCGGCGGTCTAAGCGAGGCCCAGGATGGCTGGCCGGGTCGGTCTGTCGTTGTGAGCCCTCCCCGGATCTCCTTCGCGAGTTTCCTCCAACCCTCATGGGCGCGCTCGAGGGCGAAAGTGAGTTAGGAGTTGAGGTCCGGACCGATCGGCTGTATTGTTGCTCGGCCTTAGGTAGTTCCTCAAAAGTGGTTTCCCGGTGGTGCAATGTGGGAGTGGAATTTACTGTTGGGGGTTGGAACAACAGACTGGGCCTGGACAGATTACCCTGGCAGGACTTATAAGTCCCGCCTTGCCTCTTTCCGACGTTAGCGTCGGTTGTAAGAGGGGGTAGTCGGGCCAAAACCTCTTGAATCTGCTGGTTAGCTTTCGCCAGCTGACTTCTCAGCTGTGCATTTTCCATTTCCACCGCCATGTAAAAATCTGGGTTCAGATTGGGCGGCCGAGGAGCCGAACTTGCAGTGTCGTCTTGGCCTATCTGTTGCTTGCCCGGCCGCTGCTGAACCTCAGGGTTCTGATCATCGGACATGGCGGCATGATGGGCCTCCTTCCCATCATGGTTGTCCGCCTCGTTACCATGTCTTGAGCGAGTGACTACCATGGTTGGGTATTTGCGATAGCACCAATCTGACCGGCTCTCAATGAAAGCACCAAACTGTTGACACGGTTCTTCGGCAGCAGATAATTAATAGAATAAAGAGCGGGATTAGTGCTAAACAATGAACCATAATAGATGAATGATCTCAAAATAAAATGATAACATGAATATTTTTTTATGTGGTTCAAAGGTTAAAATCCTTCTAGTCCACCAGCCAATATTATTGATGTCTCTCTGATATGCTTTACAGGGTGTTTCTTTGTAAATTAGAATCCAACTCCTTGCAACTCCCAGGGTCTCCATATTTATAGGGAGAGGGCACCTGGGGGTTGGCAAGGGGGGTCATCCCATGACCTTCTTACCCATCATGTCACTTCTGTGACATTCATGATTAATTCCTAAAACCTGACAATGAAGTGTGGTCTAATCAATAGTTAAGGGGGATAATGGGCCGCATGGCCAAACCCAGTCGTGGGCGCCTGAACACACACATTTATGCTGCGTGTCCGAGAATTCAGGGATGGATCAGACACGTGATGTCTGATATATGCACGTTTACATTGCGTGGTTGACTTTATAAGGGGTCAGAGGTGCCAACTTAAGCTCTCACCTCGAGCTTGATGTACTCTTAGCTCGTGACGTCCATACTTCTAACCCGATTCAGTAATCTCATTAAGCCTTTGGTTACCTCAAGCTAAAGAGGTAGGACCTGGTAACAGCAGCTCCGGGTATGTGGCATCCACGTGGCTGATATAATTATGTCCTTTCTCAGTTTGCTAATAGTCCGTGGATATTTAGGGCGTACACTTAGTATTGATGAAACGATGCGTTTTGTTCCTTCTTCATTAAACAAAAAATTCTTAGAAAGGAATCTTTGATGACCCAAATTTTTGGGTCTTACAAAAATCATCATAATTAATTAAGTTCTTAGTCATTTTTAGAGTTCGTTTTTCTTTGTTACATATAGTTGGCCATTGGTTTGAGTTGCTATCTTTGTTGAATTTTATCAAGCATAAAGTTAATTGAGAATGGGTATGGAGCTAACATTGACATGATAGTTATTTTCCTACTTTCATTAATACAACTTTCTTTGTTCTTGCCATAAATTTTTCTGTGGTGGGCGATTCATTTTTGGCCCCGATGTAGCGTTCGTGCTTCTACCTGTATTTCTTATAGCTAGGCCTGCAATTGCCTTTTGTGTAAAGGTTTTTTTATGAAATAGATCACACGAGGTACTACTTTAAAAGTAACTGGAATCTCATATTGGTCGTTGGCGCAATTCTTACTCTTTTGGTAAGTATTTTCTAGCATTGATATCTTCTAAGAGGAAAGATTTATGGGCAAGTATAATGTTTTTTTTAATATATTTCTTTTCAATCACACTCTACATCTTGTGAAAATACTTTGCCACTATGGCAATCTTTTTCCTAGGCTATTTTCCAATTTCTTTTACCATTTGAAAAATTCTTTCAGTTATTTGTTCCACAATTCTTCTCACGTATAACTAAGTTAAAAAAATCCTTTGATCAACTTTATAGAAAGTATCACTATAAATTTGAAATCAGTTAGCTATAGTATAGAAAAATTACTTTCTATAATTAATAGTATAGTAATGTAATTTGTAATATAAATTAAATGATTTCTATTAAAAAATATTATCACTTTAAGCATATTTCTTTTGGCACAATAGGTCCAGTTTCGATCTTGAACTAACTCACTCTACTTAATAGGCCGAAGTCTATGTGGTATTTTTTTTTTAATAGCCAGTAGCATCTTAAGTTTACATGGACAAATAATAGTCTATAATAGGACTTAATTGCTAGGATTTTAAGTTTACCTTTTTCGGAGTTGTAGGTGTATATTGGATTTGAGTACTAGGAATTTTTAAAAGCGTTATGACATAGGTAAGGCAAGTTTAGCTTTTGAAAATTGACTCAATGATAAGAGTGGCCAGTGTAATTTCCTCTTAATTATGATTCATTTTCTTCTTAATGTAATAAACTTGGGATAAGTTTCTGTAATAAGTTTCTTTATGTGTGTCTTTTTCTTAGAATGAACCTAATTGTGAGAGAGTACATGGAGCTCTTTGTGTTTGTTTATATTGTTTACTTTGACATAATTTAACAAATGGACAAATCGGCAGGACTTGACATTTCTCTTCCTAACATCTAGTAGAGATCCGGGTATTGTTCCTAGAAATACAAGGCCTCTTGAACTAGATGAAGCTGATGTTCCTACACTATCCATGGAGTGGGTTAATGGTAGGACTCCACATTTGAAACTACCTTGAACGAAATATGTTCTTGTGAATGGTCAGACGATAAAAGTGAAGTACAACAACTGTGTTTGTTGTATTGCCTTCCCCGTGCTTCTCATTGTTCCATTTGCAACAACTGTGTCTGAGATTTGATCATCATTGTCCCTGGGTCGGTCAATGCATTGGAATAGTAAGTTATTGTACCTGTTTTCTCCTCCTTCCACACACACACCAATTTGAATTTAGGTTATGTTCTGTTCAATATGTGTTCTCCTAATATCTAGTCCAAAGATTAACCTTAAATATTATGAATTATCAACTTCCCTCAAAAAATCATCCTTGGAAAATGTCAATGGAATAAGAATATTTTCAAATCAAAGTTGGGCAGATTATGAAATAGACAGAAAGGGCAATACTGTTATTCTTGTTATTCTTTCTGGTTGACACTTATTGGTGTTTTAATCAGCCAAAGTATTTTGTGAAAGCATCATTGCATTTGAAAACTGTTATCACAAAAGTTTTTTTTTTTATTTCTCTTTTTAAGAACAAGCAAAGGGCAAAACTAAATCTATAATTTTACACCAAACATTAAAAAGAAAGAAAGAAAATACAACTTAAAGTTGCTTCAAATTTTACGATAAATATATAATAAAAAAAGTCTTTGACTATAGTATTAATCCTTCTAAATTTGTAGGAAATATAGGTTCAGATATAGTTAGTAGATTAGTGTGGTTAGTTTCCTGTTAATCACTTCTTGGTTTCCAGCTCCTTTTTCCCTCTCTTTGTATCTTTGTACTATTCAGCTATAAATAATAAAGTCCCATATCTCTGGTACATTTATAGAGATCATTTTATCCAATTCATTTTCTATTAAGTACTCTTATGTGTGTGTGATGGCAGCGATCACACAGGGGGGCTGTTTGGAAGTATGAAATATTATTATTTAATCACAAAGGAATGTTGATGATACCATGTAGTACAGTGTGATGGTGCTCCTTCCTATGATGATACCATCTAGATAATGACCACCATTGATTACTAAGGCATGCCAAAGGCTTTTGTCATATTTTTTTGGCCTATGTAATTTTCAGAGATTACCCCCAACACAGAATCTTATGTTCTCCTTTTTTTTTACCCTAACAGAGCTGAAAATCAATTTAGCAGAGGTGAAAATCAATTTATTTTTATAGAAGCTAGAAGCTTCTGTCTAGAATCCATTCTTTTTTGTTTTTCCTCTTCTTTTTTTATATAATTCTTTTGGCTGCTCCTTCTCATGATTAATTCAGTATTGATTATATTTTTTTAGCTCATTACAAGTGTTGAATCACAAATATTCAACACTTGCATATATTTGGATAAAGTTTAGTTCATCCATTCTCTATTCTCTTTGATGAATGTGGTGCTATTTGGAGAGACCTGTGATAAGGAACACAGCATAATGAAAATTTCATCTGTTTTCCATAATGGAGTTGCATTGTATTGTATGTATTTGGTTTCGATTCATATTAGGGTGATTGGTGCAGGATAATTGGCCTTCTGTGATGTTTGCAATGGCACGAGGGGTGGTACTTAGCCTTGGAAATCTCTCAACTCAGTATGCTTGGGCTTTTGTTGGCTTATCAGTCACAGAAGTGATCACTGCAAGCATAACAGTTGTTATAGGTCCTTTCTTTCTTTCTCTCTCTCTCTGACCATTTCTAAATGTTGATGTTTGTCTGTATTGCTCTTATAGATACTGAATTTTTTGCTTCTGTTGTGATCTTTAATGGTGACAGGAACAACCTTGAATTACTTTTTAGACAACAGAATTAATATAACCGAGATCCTTTTCCCTGGCATTGGCTGCTTCTTGGTTGCAGTTTGCCTTGCTTCTACTGTCAACTCATCTAATGCAGCTGATAATAAAGAAAAGCTTGAAGGTTTTTTATCTAAAGAGGGGTATGTTTCAAATAATGGTCAGTTTATTTAGTTCCAATATCTGAACAGCAGTCTATTAAACTGCATTTCTTATTGAACATTTCATTTTTTTTAAGGACTATGTTGCCACTCGATGGTACTGTGCTCCAGAACTCTGTGGGTCAATTTTTCTCAAAAGTAAGCTAGGATTGATCTTTGTGATTTTATTTTCAATTTCTATTGATTGGGTGATGACATATGCATAAAGTATTGCATTTTTTTTGTTGATTTTCTGATGATCTTTCGAAGTTCTTCTTTCATGTTGTTTCTTCAATTTCTTCTATTACTGATGCCACAGTATACTCCAATACTCTTTTTTTCAAGTATTGTTCCCTTGCAATATATGTATATATGAGTTGGCATGTTGTATTGGTTTCTTCTACTGTATATACTACTGGTATGTGGCCATCATTATTTTGTCTATAAGCTTGAATCACCAAAATACATGTTTCTCTCAGCACCATTGATCTATTTCTCTTCATTTTATTTATATGACAAATTGACAATGGCTCAGTCTACCTATTATGTACTCTCATACTTATTTCTGGTAAAAGAATAGTTGCAGACATTGTTTTTTATTGGAAATTAACAAGTATCAATGCTTTTAAGTATTTTCCAATATCTTTGAGGGGATTGGCCAATGTTAATTTTTAAGTTACCTTCTTACTCTAGATCATATCAAGTGTATGGTTGCTTAGTACTTTGTTTCTAATACTAAGAGTCTAAGACCTCTACTTTTTGTCTTCAATACACTCCTGCAATAGATATTTGGAGCATAGGATGTATTTGCTGAAATGCTTACAGGAAAACCACTCTACACCAAAAAGGGCATAGGACAACACTAAAGCAAGGCCCTAGGTAGGCTTGTTATGGATTGGTTGGGGAGGCTTGCATTTCCTCCATCTGGAACCCTTATGGTGCTTCAAGCAAGGCCTTTCTTTTGCTGTGAGTATGTTATGTTATTTATATTAATATTTTCTGTTTTTTCTATGTTGCAGCTGGAAGACATACCCTTAATTTGATATTGGATATTCTTTGCAAACCACTATAAATGCTTTTATAACTCAAATCTCCCAAACTTTTAACATGCTGTCTCAGTAATTAAGCACCTGAACCAGAGATGTCTTTAGGGTGAAATTGAGGCCCCTTTAACCTAAAAATGTTAATGTTTGTTTACTGTAATATGTATCTATTCACTGTGTGATAGCAGTATTTTGAATTTTGAAGTATGTTCACCTGGTATTGCTTGCTTAGGTCTTATATTGTATACAGTTTTATTATTTGATTCATATTTTTAAATTTTTTTAAGCATATACCTTACCTTTTATCTGCTATTGCAGGAGAAAAATGTCTCTTTCTCCATCAATTGGAGGAGAAAAGGATACTTAATTTTGAAGGCTTTGTGTTGGGCAGCTGTAGAATATTTTGTGCTGAAGTAGTAACTTTTCAATATGTTGTATATTTAAGACTACTTGAATACTTAAAGAACATTTTGTTGTTGATGACAGTGTTGAATGTTTTAAACTAATTTGTGGATTGTTAATACAATGTTGAATGTTTTTACTTCTTGTTATTTGAAAATCAAGTTCATTTGATGATGCTAGTATATATTAGAAAGCTAATTTTAATTATATAAAAAAATTAAAATATAATAGAATAAATTAGTGTTATAATATGAAAATTGTGTTATAATATATATTACAATAACACTTTTTATGCAAAGAATGGTGCTATTCAAACTTCATTATATAACACAAATAATGTGTTATACTAAAGTGTAGTATAACACAAATTTATAAGTATTGAAATGTGTTATATAATCGACTATAAATAACATAATTAAACACTTATCTATTTATTAAAATAACACAAAAATTGTGTTATCGTTGACAGTATAATAACACATCTGTATAACAATGATAAAGTGTTATGTAAAGTACCATGACCTACGATAACATAGTCGGTCTTAACACATCAAAAAGTGTTATGGTATGTTTTGATAACACATTTTCGATGTTATTAAAAGCATTTTTTCTTGTAGTGGCATCCAAAAGAAAGAAGACTGAAGGGAGTAACCGCGAGGCGAAAGGGGGAAAGAAGAAGAAAGGGGAAAGATATTTCTTCGTGTACAAAGTGCATACCGAGCTGAATGAGTCTCAGGAGAATATCTACCTGGCTAATGGAAACCAGGTCCCTTTCAGGCGTCCAGACCCCATGAGGAACCAGAAAGCAAAAAGAGATTCTAGTAAATACTGCAGAGTCCATAGAGATATCGGACATACAACTGATGAATGTAGGCAACTAAAAGACGAGATTGAAGGCCTGATCTCGAGAGGATATTTCAGGCAATATGTAAGAAACCAAAATCCCAATCAAGCTTCTACCAGTCAGAGGGCAGCTGCACCACCGCCTACCCAAAACAATAACTCCCAAGAAAGGGAAGACAATAGACCCCCTCCGATTGATGGAGAAGATGTTGTAACCATCTCGGAGGGACCTCATCTCGCAGGATCGGACAAGAACGCCCAAAAAAGATACGTGAATGAGCTGAAAACTGGTGACGGGTCCCCTTACGAACCCGAACCCAAGGCTCCCAAACACCAGAGGGTTGAATCTCAACCTATAACTTTTACTAAGGAAGACGAATCTCATGTGCAGTTTCCTCATAATGACCCGCTGGTCATCACCCTTCAGCTCGCGAATAAGAGGGTTCACCGAGTCCTGGTTGATAACGGGAGCTCAGTGAATATCATCTATAAGGCCACCTTAGAAAAGATGGGACTCACGCTTCGTGACCTAAAGGCCTATGCAATGACATTGTATAGTTTTTCAGGAGAAGGGATTGCTTGCATGGGATCTATTGAACTCCCTGTAACCTTGGGAGACTACCCGGTCTTGGTAACCAAGATGATGGAATTCGTTGTAGTAGATCTACCATTGGCCTACAACGTATTGCTCGGGAGACCCACCCTAGTAGGGTTGGGGGAAGTTTCGTCTGTAAGGCATTTGGCCATCAAGTTCCCGACTTCTAGGGGCATCGACACACTAAAAGGATACCAACTCGCAGGAAGGGAATGCTATAGCATTTCCATTAGAGGAAAGAAATAGACAAGCGCATAGACACTTGTCATAATTCAAAATAAGGATGGAACAGTCTTCGAGATAGACGAAGAAATTGATCCAAGAATAGAGGAAATAGCTGACCTCAAGCCATTAGAAGAGCTCGAAGAGGTCAGGCTCGAAGAAGTAGACCCCCCCCCCCCCCCCCCGAAAATAGTGAAGGTAGGGAAAAACCTTCCAGAAGAAACAAAATAGCAATTACTTGGCTTTTTAAAAAAGAACCAGGATGTTTTTGCATGGTCACATTCAAATATGGTAGGGATAAATCCGAATGTAGTAATCCACGCTCTAAATATTGACAGAATCTTTCCCCCGAAGCAACAAAAGCGAAGACTCCTGGATGACGACAGGAAAAAGGCCCTAAAAGAAGAGGTCGACAGGTTGAAGGCAAACCGATTCATTCGAGATGCCTTCTACCCCGATTGGGTCGCCAACCCGGTGCTGGCCCCAAAACCTAACGGGACATGGCGGACCTGTATTGATTACTCAAACCTCAATAAGGCCTGCCCAAAGGACTGCTTCTTCCTACCTCGAATCGACTAGCTCGTAGATGCGACAGCTGGGCATGGACTTATGTCATTTATGGATGCTTATTTTGGATATAACCAGATCGCCATGCATGCCCCAGACCAAGAGCATACGATTTTTGTGACAGACAAAGGACTATATTGCTACAATGTCATGTCGTTTGGACTAAAGAATGCTGGAGCCACTTACCAACTGCTCGTAAACATGATGTTCTCCGAGCAGATAGGTAATAACATGGAAGTTTATGTTGATGATATGTTGGTTAAATCTAAACATAACAGTAACCATGTGGACGACCTTGAAGAGTGCTTTGCCGTGTTACGGAAGTATGACATGAAACTCAACCCCCAGAAGTTCTCTTTCAGAGTGTCATCAGGAAAGTTCCTAGGCTTCATTGTAAACGCACGAGGAATAGAAGCTAATCCGAACAAGATCCAGGCTTTAATTGATATGCCCTCACCTCGAAAACATAAGGATGTCCAAAGTTTGACTGGGCAGATGGCGACACTAAGTAGGTTTATCTCGAAATCTACAGACCGTTGTCTTCCATTTTTCAACCTTTTGATGGGAGGCAAAAAATTCTAGTGGACAGAAGAATGCGAGTTAGCTTTTCAGGAGCTCAAGAAGCACCTCGTAAAGCCTCCCATCTTGTCGAAACCCATCACGAGGGAAATTTTGTACCTATATCTAGCTACGACCGAGCACGCCATTAGCGTTGTGCTCGTCCGAGAAGAACAGAAGGTGTAGAAGCCTGTATACTATGTCAGCAAAAGGTTACTGGGGGCAGAATCGAGATACCCCTTAATGGAGAAGCTGGCTCTCAGCTTAATTCACTCATCTCGAAAGCTCTGACCCTATTTCCAGGCACATCCCATTCATGTGTTGACCGATCAACCACTAAGACAAGTCTTGTCCAAGCCAGAAGCTTCGGGCTGATTACTGAAATGGGCTATTGAACTCGGACAATTTGAGATCACCTATCATTCGAGGACAACCATAAGAGGACAAGCCCTGGCAGACTTCATAGTGGAATGCACTGGAGTGACCAACGATGAAGTTACAACCCTAGTCTTCGAACTGTGGAAACTTTATGTTGATGGGTCTTCCAACGAAAATAGGTCGAGGGAAGGAATAATACTGATCACCCCATGAGGAAGTCAATTTCACTCCGCTTTGAGATTTGACTTCGAAGCATCAAACAACGAGGCAAAATATGAAGCTCTAGTAGCAAGACTTCAAATAGCCAAGGAACTCAAGGCTAAGGCGATACATTGCTACATTGACTCCCAGTTGGTGGTCAACCAAATCTTAGGGGAATACCAGGCTCGCGGGATGAGAATGGTTGCATATTTAGAAAAAGCAAAGGCAACCCTCGAGAAATTCGAATTTTACACGATAGAACAGGTTCCCCAAGAGCAAAATTCGAATGCAGATGCCTTAGCCAGGCTCACCACGTCCACCGAGGTCGATGAACTGAATGTCGTACCAATCGAACATCTATCGACACCCAGTATAATCAAGCCTGAACAGGAAGATGTGTGCATGATAAACTCCGAGTCGACCTGGATGACCCCGATAATTAGGTACCTTGAGACCGACATTCTCCCAGAAGAACGGACCAAGGCTCTAAAATTGATGTATCAAATCCCCAGGTACACCGTTGTGGAGGGAAGGCTATATAGAAGACGATACTCTATGCCATTACTCCGATGTGTGACTCCATCCGAGGCTAAGAAGATCATGGAAGAAATTCATGAAGGATTCTGTGGAGACCACACTGGGGGGCATAGCCTATCCAAGAAAATCATACGCCAAGGATACTTCTGACCTACTATCAAAGCAGATTCATTTGATTACGTCAAGAAATGCGACAAGTGTCATTGACTCACCACAATTCCTCAATCTCCACCTTCCGAGCTAACTATGATGACCTCCCCATGGCCATTTGCAATCTGGGGAATCGACCTCATAGGCTCGCTACCAACTGGCAAAGGCGGAGTCAAATACGCAATAGTCGCAGTAGATTACTTCACAAAGTGGACCGAGGCCGACCCTCTAGCGACAATTACCTTTAAAAAAGTCTTGGACTTCGTGGTAAAGAACATTATATGCTGATACGAGATGTCAAGGAAGATTGTGTCCGATAATGGTACTAAATTCAATAGCGATTTGTTTACCAACTTTTGCGAGAAAAATGGGATAATAAAGAGCTTCTCTTCTATGGCCCATCCCCAAGTGAATGGCCAGGTTGAAGCTGTAAACAAAACCCTAAAAAGTTCTCTGAAGAAAAAAGTTGGAAGAAACAAAAGGGAAATGGCCCGAAAAATTGCCCCAAGTTTTGTGGGCATATCGAACCACAGCTCGCACTTCAACTTACATACCCTCTTTTCTCTGGCATATGGATGCGAGGCTATGCTGCCAATCGAGGTCGAAATACACGCAATTTGTGCCCACGCTTATGACCAAGCCTCGAATCAATCCCAGCTCGAAGTAAGTCTGGACCTGATTGAAGAAATAAGGGACGAAGCTCAGCTAAAAAATGCTGCATACCAACAACGAGCTACACGGTATTTCAATAAAAGAGTTCAAGATAGAAAATTCGGTGTGGGAGATTTGGTACTTAGGCGTGTGTGCTTGGAAACAAGGGACCCAACAGCTGGTGTGCTCAGGCCCAATTGGGAAGGACCTTATCATATCAAATCAGTTATCTGACCTAGCGTCTACAAGTTGGCAATATTGAATGGGAGTTTGGTACCACAAGCATGGAATGGCGAACATCTACGACCTTACTATCAATAGTGTAGGAATGATGTCACCTGTAACCATACTTGTTTATCTGTGCTATGTTCCTATTAATAAATCATTCAAATAAAGTTCGATTTTGTTTCAATATGCTAAAAATTTTGCAAACTCTCTTAATTTAATAACCTATGGTCACACTCATAGGATATTAAGGGGCATTAGTGGTACATATACCATCAGCTTGAAAAAATGAAATAGCATAAATTATTAAAAATAAAGTGTTTGGATATAACCAAATACGCGAGCTAAGATAGTTTGGAAATAACCAAATTATTACAAATAAAGTGTTTGGATATAACCAAATACGCGAGCTAAGACAGTTTGGAGATAACCAAATTATTAAAAATAAAGTGTTTGGATATAACCAAATACGCGAGCTAAGATAGTTTGGAGATAACCAAATTATTAAAAATAAAGTGTTTGGATATAACCAAATACTCGAGCTAAGATAGTTTGGAGATAAGCAAATTATTAAAAATAAAGTGTTTGGATATAAGCAAATACACGAGCTAAGATGTTTTGGATATAACCAAATTATGGAAAAATAAAAGTGTTTGGATGTAACCAAATACGCGATCTAGATATAACTAGATCAAGAATATAAGTGTATGGATTACAAACCAAACGCGACCTGAATAGGTTTGGAATGAACCAGCTAAAACTAATCGACAGTAAGATGGAACACAACTTACTTCAAGCTAAGTCGAAATCGAGGATGGAATATCCTGCAAAAAGATGGTTTCGATCTCATAACCTTGGGGAGCTACCCAAGGATGAGGAAAAGTAACTAAAAAATCAAGATATAACTAAACCACCTACATTACATGCCATACAAGTACTTTTAGGTGCATGGTAAAAGTAACTTTTGAACTTGACAAATAATGAGATCGGATGCGGGTATATCATGCAAACTATGCATGAATGCATTGAATCTCGAGCTTAAAAATCCACCGCATGTTTGTATGAATAAACAGACATAAGGACACTTTAATATAAATTATGTGAAATATTTCGACCTAAGAAATGTAAAGCAAAAATATTAAAGTAAAGTCAAATATGGTATCATAAATATCATAAGAAAATATCTCTTTCACGAGCTATAAATTTTCTTAGCTCCAGGGGCATAAAAAGTAGAAGATAAAAAACTATTACAAAAAATTTTGAAGAGACGCAGCCCCAGGTGGAGATTTAGGAGGGAGGAGCATCCTCCTTAGCCTTCTCAGCATCCTCTTTGGCTCTGTCTGCCTCCTCCCAAGCAGCCTCCTCCTCATCGAGCATAGCTTGCCACTTGGTCACTAGTTCTTTCTCGAAAGAGCCTAAGAAGCTGGTATCGAGATCGACATTACTGGCCCAGATCCTATACATGGCCAGGTCGACCGCCCGATCCTTCTTCTCCTTAAACTTTGCAAGGAGACGAGTCTTTTCACCCTCCATTATCTCGAAAGTGGTCACCTTCTCCTCCTCAAGCTTGGCATTGATCTTTTTAAGCTCCGCGAGCTGGGCATTCACCTTCTCAAGCTCAGCCGTCTTGGCCTTTAGTTGTTCAGCTTCAGCCTCCATCTTTGCTTTTGTGGCCTTGAGCTCGTCACTAAGCTTGAGTTGGAGATCCTTTTCCTCCTGGGCATGAGACTTGCTCGAATGGACCTCATTATTCAACTTATAATTAAGTTGAGTAGAGACAGCAAGAGTCTGACACACAAAGAAATCAAGTTAGAACATGAATTAAGTACAAGTACAACTAATAATAAGATGAGGGAAGTTACTGCAGCAGTGAGCTCAATACTCTTCTCATAAAGTGTGTTGCAGTCTCGAGCATTATTCAAAAACTGCCAATGAGGGGCGTCAAAGCCACCAAATCTCTGGCCCACTCGAGACAGAATGTTTGAGCAAAGTGTAGCCCCGTGGGATCCAGCAGCATTGTCGATTACATACTCATCGACGTGAGTAGAAGTCGATAAAAGATGTGTTTTGGAGGCCGAGGGCTTTTTCGGAGGTGGACCAAGCGTGGAATGGGCCAAGATCGGTAGAGGCATGGGAGGAACGACTGTAGAGGACGCTTCAAACTGAGGAGTTGGATCCACCGCTAGGCTCATAACAGCCGGAGCTGGTGGAGGAGGTGTCTTCCCAGTCGTCTTAAGGACCTTGGCAGGTCGGTCTGATTTTCGCAACCCCCTCGGGCGCTTACTCCTCTGGTCTCCCTCGCCACTAGCGAGCACGGTGTCGAGGTTGAAATCTATATCATTTGCACAGTTACACCGCATTATGAGATATTCCAAGACAAAACAAGTTAGCATGATGCACAGGCAAAGAATAAAAAGACAAGTAGAGAGAAACCTAACTGGAACTCTCTCTCGAGCTCGTGCTCGGCGACCACGTAATTCCCCCATCTTTAGAGGAGGTGGGGGAAGTACCTTCCCTATAAGTGGAAGTTAACCTCGAAAGGTCCCTATAGTCATTTTTCCCGTATTGAACGGCTATTCCGTTCCACACCTCGTTCAGACTATACATAGTGTCATACTTGTCGAGCCAACTATCGTACCTATGAACCCTCTCATCTACCCAAGACCATACATAAAAATGGTCCCTTAAGTAATGAGGGAGACCACAAATCCGAGCTAAGGATGACCATACCTCATCACTCGAGCTCGAGCTCGAGGCTTCATCGTTGGCCTCGTTCCCCGATTGCGGGCTCCGGTGACGTCGAGCTGGGGATGGCGGCCTAGCATTTTGCCTCGGAGGAAGGCTGCCAGTTGGGAGAGGCACAAGCTCCCACTAGGTATATTTTTTGTTGGACAAGTCAAATGTGGACTGATCCTTCTCCAGTAGGCCGCAGGCTCGGAGCTTGTCTTCGTGGAGGAGATAGGAGAGGGACCTCCTGCCGTAAGGGAGTTGAAGCAGAGCCTCTTTGTGCTCTTTCATCTCCTTGGTGGGAGTGGGACGAGGGTAGTTGGCTAGAAAAATGAACATATTATGACTAAGCATGAGCTCAAACATAACTCAAGCACAAAAAGAAGAAATTAGTCAGGGACTTACGAATTCGCTTTAACGAGTAGTGTCTGGAGGGAGCCAAGCCATCCATCCAAAAGAAAGCCTTCTTGAAGTCTGGGGGATGGTTGGGAAGATCCTCAAATATTTTCTTCTCTTTGGGATAGCTCGAGAGGTAGTAGAAGTCGTCCCCTCCCCGAGCTCAGGAGGGATTTATTTTCAATCAAAAGAGATACAGGATCTCCTTTGGCGAAGGTCCTTCCCACTTTAGCTCGTGGTAAAGCGACCTCAGGGCGGACAAAAACCTGTACAAGTTGGTGTTGAACTGGAAAGGGGCGAGCCCAACAAAGTCTGTAAAGTTTTTGAAAAAGGACTTTAAGGGCAGTACAGCCCTTGCCTTCATATGTCCCTAGCTCCAAGATGCGTATCTTAGCTTGCTGTCAGGATTCCCATCTCCCAGGGCGTGGCAACTTCGCCCGTGAGAGGCTGGAGCTCAACACCTCAGCAAGCTCGACAGTCCGATATTGTGGAGGGCCAGAACGTCAGATATCTGCCCTAATGAAGAGATCAAGCTCCAATAATGCTCAGCCTCAAAAAATTCCCACTTTAAGGTGGGGACGGAGGTTGGTTATGAGGTTGAAGATTCTCCCATCAGTAAGTATTGGAGATCAGTCTAGGCTCGGGGTCCGGATCTGGGTAGATGGCAGCCCTTAGTTTTTTCCTTTTTCCTTCTTCGACCTTGTTTATTTGATGTCGAAAGTGATCTCGAATGTCTTCTTGCTCACACCTTAGTTTGTGCTCCCGAATCAAGTGCTGGTTCTGAGTAAAAGGGGACTCTGGGCTCGGAGTTACTGGTGAATAAGGAATCGCGAGCTTTGACCCCCACCACTTTCCTGAGTTTTGCGACATCTAGCAAGAGAGCAAAAGGGTGAGGGCCAAGCGAACAAGAAATAATGAAAACCTAAGCTCGAATGATCGAGGCTACAAGGCAAACTCGATCCAAAGGACGAGGCTAGTCTCTCGAAGCGTGTATTCCACCGAAAGAAAAGAAGGTGGATTTAATTTTGAAGATCCCGATATTTCAGGGAAAAAGTTGGCAGTTACCCAAAGAGTGGAATTTTTGGGAAACGTGCATTTTATAAAACCCTAATTTTATACTAGATATCTTGGTGTACAAGATATGCCATTCAAATTTCAAAAAATTCAGTAAAAGAGTCGTATCTGGGTCTTCTACTTAAGACTAGTATGTACTGAAACATTTTAATGTGCAAAACTAGCAAGGGAACAAACAGTGAAGCAATATAAACATGCATGAAAAATATACGGGCATACAAAGCTATGAACAAAAAACTTACACAATGCGATCGGCGGAAACAGAGAGATTGATGATTGAATAAGTGGTTGCAAAAACGATCTCACAAAGTCGAAGAGGTGCACGTTGTTCTGTTTTCGTGGCTTGGAGAACATGCAAGAACTGGGCGATATTCTCTGGTTTTTTCTTCGTTTCTCTCTGCAAAGGCTTGATGGTGAAAATAAAATGGGAATGACGATTGGACATATTTATAAACCCATGGGAGTGTAAAAGGCCAAATTAATCTCGACCATTGGTCAGATTCTGTATCAGATCTAATAGCTAGGGACCTATGAATTGATAGTACCATAAAGAATGGCAGGCGGATGGACGTGGGCAGGTTTCCAAGGTACTCAAGTACTTTGATTGATAAATACCCGGTTGACGCGTGTCCACACTCGAGTGTTTTTAATGGTACAGTTTCCAAGAGGACCAGTTCAAAAGTTTCCTTCTCATAGGATTCGAACTAATACTTTTGAGGGGGCAAACTGTTACACCCAGATTTCGAGACCAGAGGTTATGACCTCGAAAACTGGACTCGTCAGGTGTGAGCTCGAAATGTATGAAAACATTGTATGGTCCAGCTGTGAGATCTCCGAAGTAAAATAACGACCTTGAAGATGTGTAACTTCGGGATACTTTCTAAGTTTGAAATGACATGACATTGGGATACATCCGTAATCGATTGCCTTCGGATTAAACAGTCCGAGCTTGGGAAGTGCAGGCTCAAGTATGATGGCTTCGATAGTGTCAATCTACTCCGAACATGTCCTGAAGTAGGATGGCAAGCTCGTAGCAATACCATAAGTCTCAATAGCCACAGGGTCGATCGCTGATCTCGAAGACCCGATGAGTCATCTGGGATAGCGTGTTATGTATGAACATATTTATTGTTGTATAATCCCAACATTTAAGGGATATTATTTAGTCTGTTATCCGTTCCCGATTCTTATGGGACGTTTCCATATATGTAGGAGATATTGTATTTAATGTCATTATTTAAATTAATATACAGAATATCTTCCCGAAATATGTGGGAATGAACTCTGTAACCTCCCTTATAAATAGAGGAGGAAGGATCACTTGTAAAGTATCGATTTCTTTGGGCTAGAGAGTAAGCTCTGGGTAATTCATCTCTGAAGAATTTCCAGAAATCTTTAAGCCTTAATAATACAGACTCATGGACTAGGTAGAGTTAAGTGTTGAACCACGTAAAAACCCTCTTGTCTTTCTTCATTATTCATTTGCCTCATAGTAAACGTTGTTTAATTGCTCTACGATTTAAGTTGATGAAAAACGGCGTTAACAATATTAATCCTAAATAAATAAATAATATTATATATAAACATATTAAAAGAAAAATTAAACTTAAATATTGTTAATATATTTTTTTTAAATAATATGATAACATTTTAGATCACAAACGTCGACCATATTTAATGTACAAAACATTCATAATGTTATTCAAATCATACCTCAATAATATGAGAAGAAACCTATTTATTTTTTACGTAAAAGAAATATTATTATATTTTCTTATGCAGTTACACATTCATATTATTTGTACACATGTAAAACCTATATACAATGCATTTATAATGTTTGTTGTTATTTAATATGAATATATATTTATATAAGTTAGATTAAGTAATAAAACAAATAACATGTTTTCTTTTTAAATATAAATGATAAACTTTTTTTAGTAAAAATTAAGATTATGTATTATATATTATTATAATAATGATATATTATAACATTTGTATTCATATTAATATAATTCTTAAAAAAACTAGTCGTACATTAAATATTATTATAATAATATTTAAATTTTTATTGATATAATTAATAAATACTTATTCTTATTTGGTTTTGGATGTATATTTCATTAAATATTTATAATATTCCGTTAAAGTTAACAAAAAACTGTTAAAACAACGAACAACTGTTAAATACACTCTTTATATAGAAGATAAAATGGTTAAAATATACATTTTTAAATCTTAATTTTAGGGATGACAATTTTACTCGAAAACCTGTTTATTCATGGGTAACTTACCCACTAGGGTAGTATTACCCAATAAATCAATATTTAGGGTTGGGCGAGGGTATACAAACATGTACCCGATATGGGTATAGGTGTACCCAACCCTATTACCTAACCCGACCCGACCCGACCCTACCCTACCCTACCCTACCCGATTATATATGTATATTTATTCTACTTATGTTATATATATATATAAATTTATATGAATATATTTTTTAAGAAATAAAAATTAATTATTGTATAAGATAAATTTAAATATATATATAAGGAGGACTCTTAATGATTATTACTCATGGATGGTTACTTTAATAATAGCCATTGGATTAATCAATGATCCATATTTATAATTGTTAATTAATATTTCTAAAAATAAATTTTTACTTTTTCAAACTTTTGAAAGGACTATCTGATGACATAACAGTCACATATTTATTAATTAAAGAATAGTAAAAATTCTTATTTAATATTCATTTTCCATTCCTTCTACATTCTTAATTCATTCCTTTTATACATTCCATGAGACAAAAAATTAATTTTTAATTAATGAGAATAATTAATGTGACAATTATCTTTCCAATTAATATTTATTGGCTAATTAATCTAAACAGATCGAAATTATTGATTTTGTATATTTTATTTATTTATTTTCATCATCATTATAATAATTTCTCTTCTAAAACTTATTTAGTGATTTATAGTAACCATCCATAGGTAATAACATAAATATTTGTATATCTTTTATAAATAAAAACTTATAATACAATATGTATTATAAATAATTAATATACATTTTGAATTATAATTTTATATATTGAAAGTTAAATATTTAATCTAAACTTATAAAATAAATTAATCTATACCACGTACATATTCTAATTAAATCTAAATATAATGTAACTTATTAGTGTTTAGGATCTTTAATATATATTATATATATTTAATATATCATATTAGCTTTTACAATCTCTAATACATTATTTATATTCTTATTAAGTTTTATAAATGTAAATTATGTACACTCTATTACTAGTATTTACTATCCTTAATACTTATTAAATTTTATATGTTTCATTTAAATCTTATAAGTATGGTATATTAATTTTTTTTCATGTACTTTTTTATTTTAAATTTTATTATGGTAGGGTTACCCGTGGGTACCC
This sequence comes from Humulus lupulus, assembly GCF_963169125.1. Lineage (NCBI taxonomy): Eukaryota > Viridiplantae > Streptophyta > Magnoliopsida > Rosales > Cannabaceae > Humulus > Humulus lupulus. The sequence goes on from NC_084793.1 coordinate 211,844,874, forward strand.
TATATCCATTAGGGTAATAGCGGTACCCGGCCCGTAAAATATTATAGGGTAGGGTATAAGTAAAACTTTTTTATATGATAGGGTCGTGAAATATGCATACCCTACTCATATCCTATACGTTGTCATCCCTACTTAATTCTCTTTTTAAAATTTAATTTTTACGAGTATACCTCATTTATCCAATCTCTAATATACTTATGAATTAAAATAATTATTTTAAATTAAGTATCTTTAAATTCTAAAAATTATTTATCAATAGAGCAATAATTTAAAATTTCATCTAATGCTAAGATATTAGATGCTTAAAAAACTCAAGGTGTCCTCTTTTTTTAAATAAGACTCCATTTGATAAATAAAGATAGGTGTATTTTTTTTAAAAATTGATAAATAAAATGAGATAAACTTAATAGTGGTGTAATTATAAATTTTTGAGGTATAAATATAATGAAAAAAAATAATGAGGACAAAGTTTCCATTGTTAATCTCCTTGGCAAATACTTTTAAGCACAATAATTTCTCATGTTTTTCTTTACTACCCACAAAAACAAGTGACATAAATTCTTCTAATTTTTGAAAGATACTGAGATCCCGAAAATTCAACTTGAGCCCAAAAAAACCATTAACAAAAAACTAAAGACTTTCACCAAGAACTAACCATTAACTAGTTTTGTTATTGTGTGCTAACACAAATTCAGCATAGAATCTAAAACAGAAAAAAATACAAAAAAAATATGACAAAATAAGTTACATAGATTCATATACAGAGAAGAAATTCAAAACCAAATGATGCATTACAATGCCTCGTGATGACGAGAGGCTAAAATGACCCAAAACTGTTAATAGAAGATGGAGAAGTATGTTGGGAGAGACTAAGATAACTCCACCACAAAAAATAGAATCTACACAAATTTTGGGTTGACAGAGACTTAAAAAGGATTAAGAAAGAGCATGCAAACCCTAGTAGAACAATGGTGTTCTTCAAGTTTTGATGAAGCTTCAAACCCTAGGAAAATTCACCACTTTGAACAATCATTTGAGCAAATCCTTAAGCAAACCAAAACACAAACCAAGTCTTATACACATTGAGAAACGTTGTCCTAATACTCTATTTCCCAGCCACCATTGATGTTTGAGGCCTTCTCTTGAGGAAATGAGGATTGAGATTGAACAAGCTTTCAACTCTCTAAGTCAAGCATTTTCTTGGAGAAAAACTAGATATTCTTGGAGCTAGAGAGAGAATGAGAGTAGAGAGAGATTAGAGAGAGTGATCAAGTCTCCCAAATCATTATTTTTTACCCATATATACAGTAGGCATAGTCATTAGGTCTAACCAATAGGATTAGACTTGCAAAACACATCATTTAGAGCATTTACGACATTTCACGTAATATAGCAGGTGATGCTAGCCATTAGGAGATGTATCGCCTCTTGGGTGGCGACGTATGGCCACCTCCTCTGACTTTGGACACATCCAAAGGTCCCAAACTTGCTCAAAATGCCACCAAACTTTTTGGGAACCCTTAGATACTTTTATGTATCACTTTGGACCCAAATTTGCAATTTCTAAGTGCCTACAATTTGAAACTTAAATTTACATCTACACTATGTGAATTCTACTAAGTGTTAATACATTGCTTGTATTTTAACACTTCATCATTTGTATTTAACCAATCATAATTCTCTCAATAGCTTTTCAATGCTTGATACTTGCAATTAGCATTATGTTCAATTCTCGATATCCAATTAGCATCGGAATATCCTTCAAGTATCTTTGAGAAGTTTGTATAGTAAAGACTATACTCCTTGGTACCCTTAAGATAACCAAGTATTCTCTCAATAGATTTTCAATGCTTGATACATGGATTGCTAGTAAACCTACTAAGCTTACTATACACATATGCAATATTCGCTCTTGTGCAATGAGCGTCGTACATTAGGCTACCTATTGCACTTGCATATTCCAATTGAGCCACCGCTCTTCCTTCATTCTTTTCAAACTTCATGTTTGAATCAAATCGTGTATGTGCCTCTTTGATTTTGAGATGATTGAATTTGTCGAGCACTTTCTCAACATAGTGGGTTTGACTCAGCACAAATTCCCCACTATTCCTTCTAACTTTGATACCTAGAATGGTATCCACCTCTCCAAGGTCTTTCATTTTGAAGTTAGAAGATAGAAACCTCTTCGTTTCCATTATTACTTTCATTTCATTACTCATAATCAACATATCATCTGCATATAGACAAACAAGTATGACATAGTCACCACAAGTCTTAGAGTATAAGCACTTGTCCGCATTGTTGTGTCTAAATACGTTAGAAACAACGAATTTATCAAACTTCTCATGCCATTGTTTTGAAGCTTATTTCAAACCATATAATGATTTGACAAGTCTACACACTTTATGTTCATTTCGTTGAAGAACAAAGCCTTCCGGTTGTTCCATATAGACCTTCTCCTTGAGATCCCCATTTAGGAATGTCGTTTTGACATCCATTTGGTGAACATAAAGGTTGTATATAGATGATAAGGCAAACACCAATCTTATAGAAGTAGTTCTTACTACCATTGCATATGTGTCAAAGTAATTTATTCCCTCTCTTGGTTTGAAACCTTTGGCTACTAGCCTAGCCGTGAAGGTTTTTATGGTGCCATCAGTATGGTATTTCTTTCTAAATACCCATTTGCACCCAATTGGTTTAGACCCCTTTGGAAGGTCAACCAATTCCCAAGTGTGGTTTGACATAATTAAATCAATTTCATCATTAATTTCCTCCTTCCATAAAGCGAAGTCCTTAGAGGACATTGCTTCCTTTAAAATTTTGGGATCATCTTCTATTTGAAGTACTATTGGATGTTTCCAAGTAACTTCCTCATTATCACATTCAAAAAGGTATAGTGTCTCTATTGGAGAACACTTCTCATTTGATCCCAAATCTTAGGCTCCTTTTAGGCAATTGAGGTTGCTCACCAACTATTCTAGGAGTCTCATCTTGAGGCTCTCTAGTTTGAGTTGGTTCTAACTTGTTGTCATCACATAACATGTTCTCAAAGAACTCAACCTCTCTAGATTCAATTATTACATTAGACTCCAAGTCTAATAATCTATAAGCTTTGCTATTTTGGGCATAGCTCACAAATGCACATCTTATAGCTCTTGGACCCAACTTGGTCCTTTTAGGATCGATGCTCTTGCAATAAGCAAGACACCCCCACACTTTAAGATAACCAATGTTTGGTTTCTTTCCTTTCCATAACTCATATGGAGATATATTATTTTTCTTCATGGGAATACGATTTAAAATATGACAAGTGGATAGCAAGGCTTCACCCCGCAAACTAAAATTAAATTTTGAATGTAATAGCATAACATTAATCATCTCAATAAATGTTCTATTTTTTCTTTCAACTATACCATTTTGTTGTGGACTATAAGGGACTCTGAATTCATGAATTATCCCATGTTTCTCATAAAACAAGTTAAATTCATTTGAAAAATATTTACCACCCCTATCACTTCTAAGTATTTTAATTTTCCTTTAAGTTGATTTTCAACTTCCGCTTTATACACTTTAAACACATCAAATACTTCATCTTTATTTTAAAGCAAATATACATATGTGAACCTAGAATAATCATCAATGAAAGTAATAAAACATCTACTTTCTTCTCCAGTCAACATTCCATTAAGTTCACATAAATCACTGTAACGCCCTGGATACCCCAGAACAGTTACAGTGAACGGTGAACCGGAAATTTAACTCGCTACCCGAGTCCTTTGGTTGAAAACGTGCTTCTAAGTGTTATTAACAGGCTAAGGTGGAAAACCAATGAAAAGGAAAGGATATATTTTATTAAATACATAAAACTGTTCATGGGCCCATAAAAAACTTTTACAAGTTATTTACAACTCAAAATGGTCATTACTGTTTCAAATTTACAACTCGCCGACCTAAGCGGCAAAATAATAGGGTAAACCCCCTAGTTCCTCTGAGGACTCCTTGGTCGTGGTGGTCAAGTAGCCGCATATGTACACAGCACCACCTAAGCTCTCCACTCAAGGCTGGGTGAGCTTTTCTTTCCCTTTACCTGCACCACATAGCACCCTTGAGCCAAAGCCCAACAATAAAACATAATATAGCATGAATATAAAATCAACAATGATCATAATAATCATTCAGGACTTTCATTCCAAAACAAATGAGTGACAGTCGCAAAAGTCACTAAGGTGGGTTCAGCTCCCTTTAGCCATGTGACGATAGGGTCATCGGGCTTAACAAATAAGTGAACCTTTCACTATCTTAAACAGGATAGGTGCATGATGACTAGTCACCAACATAACCTACCTCGTGACCATAGAGTCATAACCATGGGATTCCGCTCCCTATCCATGTGACAAGCAGTCACCTAGGCCTTAGGCCCTGGCTCTGAGTAACTAGCTTAGACTAGTCAAGCGCTTATAAGTTTCATCGACCATAGGGTCGGTCCAACATTAATGCCTTAGAGTCATTCAATGCTGATATCGATTAGATCTAATCTTTAATCGGCCCTGCGTTCAGGATGCTTATGCCGTTTCTGACTCTCAGGTCAGTGATATGCTACCAGTGCCATCCCTGACTAATTAGTGCCATACACAAGTAAACAACATCTGCTAGCATTTAATATGCAATCAATGTCCACATTTATCAATCAACATGCCTCAAGAGCAACCACGCATGTCATATACCCAGGGTGCAGTTTTCTTACCTCTGGTTCAAGTGAGAAATATAATAAGAACAACTCCTGAGAACGATCGACCTTTTGGTTCCTTAGCGATTACCTAATCATAACCAATTATAACCTCCATTAATGAAAATCAACAATGAAAGGGTCTTAACCTAAACCCCACTCTCGGGACCTCGAAACATGCCCACACGGTGAGTAGATTCGATCCCATGGGCGATGTAGCGCTACCTCGAGACAAATTCTCCCCTGAAACCTCCTTCTTCGACTCTTTCAATTCCAACTCGATTCCAATTCTTCCAAACCTCATTTTTGGTGCCAAATGAACCCAAAAACCATCCTCACATACCCCAAGCATCACAACCACAAGAACCCTAGCCAAAACTTCCAATAAAACCAATCATCCAACCTAGAAATCGCAACTGAAAACTAGAACTAAAACAGAGCAAAGCATGGATTTTAATGGCTAGAAACTTACCTCAAGCTCAAATTATGATGCTCTTCAATGGTGGAACACACTCCCAAGCTCACAAGACTTACTTTCGAAGCTTGAATCCCCAAGAATGGCTCAAAAATCACAAAGAAAACAGAAGGAGAATAGGTACGGGAGAAGCTCCAGTCTATACTCTGTTTTCCTCTTCTTTCTACAGCCTTCAATGGCTTATATCTATCCTAGGGGTGAAAATACAAAAATACCCCTAGGTCAATTAAGGGTTTCTAAAGGCTCCCAAGGGAAAAATTGGTATTTCCCACTTATCTCGTTAATCATAATTAACGCTCTCCAATTCCCGATATTCTAAAAAATACTCAAACATCAATAATTCATATCCCGTTACCCTTTTACTCCTAGCAACGTTCTAGTCATTAAAATCACCCCGAGACTCACCCTGAGCCCCGAACTTAAACCTGTTATGACTAAACCACTATTTATTATTCCAAGATCGTCTCATGCCAAATAGCTCGAACAAACCCACATTATAATGTGGTCTCAACAATATGTCACCAACATGCATACAAGTATACAATTACGCCCTTAAAGGGCCAAATTACCAAAACACCCCTATAATGAAATGTGGACCCACATGCATGTATTTAACATCATATTATAATATAATTCACATAAACATGCATATAATTATTTAATGGCATAATTAAACAATTATGGCCCTCCCGGCCTACTAATCCAGCCATTAGACCGCATTAGGGATTTCGGGGCATTACAACTATCTCCTCCTTACAGAAATTTCATACTCAAAATTTACCTAAATAACTCGGGATACTAACTCTACATATCTGACTCCAGTTCCCAGGTCGCTTCCTCGACCTTGCTGTTCCTCCACAACCCCTTAACCAAAGGTATCGTCTTATTCTTGAGCACCTTATCCTTTCTATCAAGAATCTGGACTGGTTGCTCCTCAAAGGAGAGATCTGCCTCAAGCTCAAGATCTTCATAACTTAAAATATGATTTACATCAGATACATACCTCTGAAGAGATGAAACATGAAACACGTTATGCACGGCTGACAATGCCGGAGGCAAAGCCAATCTGTATGCCACTTGACCAACCCTCTCCAGGATCTCAAATAGACCTACAAATCTAAGGCTCAGGTTGCCTTTCTTCCCAAACCTTCTCACCCCTTTCCATGGCGAGACTCTAAGGAAGACATAGTCTCCCACTTAGAACTCCACGTTCCTGCGCTTGAGATCTGCATAACTTTTCTGCCTACTCTGAGAAGCAAGCACCCGAGCTCTAATCATCTCAATGGCCTCACTGGTCCTCTGAACTGCCTCAAGACCCAAGTATCTCCTTTCACCTGTCTCATCCCAATGAATGGGAGACCTGCACTTCCTACCAGACAGCATCTCATAAGGTTCAACTCCAATGGTAGACTGATAATTGTTGTTGTAGGAGAACTCTATCAAAGGTAGATACTTACTCCAAGATCAACCAAAGTCCAGAACAGATGCTCGCAGCATGTCTTCTAATATTTGGATCGTCCTCTCAGATTGTTCATCTGTCTGAGGATGATTAGCAGTACTGAACGTCAATTGTGTCCCCATGGCCTTCTGCAAACTTCCCCAGAACTTGGAAGTAAAAGTAGGGTCCCGATTTGACACGATCGACCTAGGCGCTCCATGGAGGCGCACGATCTCTCTCACATAGAGATCTGCATACTGGTCAACTATATAAGTAGTCCTCACTGGCAAGAAGTGAACTGACTTGGTGTAGTGATCCACTATCATCCAAATAGAATCATGCTAACCAACAGTCCTGGGTAAGCCCACCATGAAATCCATCGTGATGTCCTCCCACTTCCACTCTGGAATATCCAGAGGCTACAATAACCCTGCCGGGCTCTGATGCTCAGCCTTGACCTGCTGACATGTCAAGCACTTAGCCACACACTCTACTACATCTCTCTTCATCCCCGGCCACCAATACAACAATCTCACATCCTGATACATTTTCGTGGTGCATGGATGCAAAGAGTAAGGTGTAGTATGATATTCATCCAGAATCTCTCGCCTCAAAGCAGTGTCTAACGGAACACATACCCACCCCTTGTATCTCAACAAGCCTAACTCAAACACTGTATAATCTCTGGATGCTCTAGCCAAAACATCCTCTCAGATCCTGATCAGCTATGGGTCACTCAACTGATCCTCCTTGATTCTCTCAAACAGTGTAAACTGTAGCGTAATATTAGCCAACTAGCCCACCAGCAACTCTATACCAGCTCTGGTCATATCATCTACTAACTCCCTGGCTATCAGCCTCATTCCATAAATCTGTCCCGGACCCTTCCAGCTTAAAGCATCTGCTACCATGTTGGCCTTTCCTGAATGATACAAAATCTTACAGTCATAATCTCATACTAACTCCAGCCAACGCCTTTGTCTCATATTCAAATCTTTCTGAGTGAAGAAGTATTTCAGGCTCTTGTGGTCTGTATAAATCTCACATTTCTCTCCATAGAGATAATGCTTCCATATCTTTAAAGCAAAAACCACAGCTGCCAACTCTAAATCATGAGTGGGATATCTCTTTTCATACTCCTTCAACTGACGAGAAGCATAAGCAATAACCTTCTCTGATTACATCAGAACACATCCCAAACCCTGATGAGAAGCATCGCAGTAAATCACAAAATTCTCTTGATCTGTTGGAAGACTCAAAATCGGAGCTGTAATCAATCTCTGCTTCAGCTCCTAGAAGCTGTTCTCACATTTATCTGACCACATAAATTTCTGACTCTTGCGTGTCATCTCAGTCAATGCAGTAGCAATCTTTGAGAACCCTTCCACGAAACGTCTGTAATAACCTGCTAATCCAAGGAAACTTCTAACCTCAAAAGCATTCTTTGGCCTTGGCCAATCTCTGACCGCTTCAATCTTCGTTGGATCTACCATAACCCTATCCTTACTGACAATAGGCCCAAGAAAGCATACCTGAGATAACCAGAACTCACATTTCTTGAATTTGGCAAACAATCTGTGCTCCCTCAATCTATGTAGAACCAACCTTAGATGCTGCTCATGCTCTAACTCAGACTGAGAATATACCAGAATATCATCGATGAAGATGATCACAAACTGGTCCAGATAATCCTTGAACACTCTGTTCATCAGATCCATAAAAGCAGCAGGGGAATTAGTCAATCCAAAAGACATGACTAGAAACTCATAATGCCCATACATGGTACGAAAAGCAGTCTTCGGTATGTCTCCCTCCTTGACCCTCAACTAATGATAACCAGAACGAAGGTCGATCTTTGAGAAAACCTTATTACCTTGCAACTGATCGAACAGATCATCTATCCTTGGCAAAGGATACTTATTCTTTATTGTCATCTTCTTCATTTCTTTGTAATACATGCGCATCCTCAGAGAACCATCCTTCTTCTTTACAAACAGAATTGGCGCACCCCAAGGTGAGAAACTAGGTCTGATAAAACCCAAATCCAACAGTTCTTGCAACTGCACTTTTAATTCTTTCAGCTCAGCTGGGGTCATTCTGTAAGGTGCTCTAAACACTAGCTCCGTCCCTGGTGCCAGTTCTATAACGAACTCAATTTCTCTGTGCAGTGGCAACCCTGGCAAATCTTCTGAAAACACATCTAGAAATTCACAAACAAGTCTGGTCTCTTCCGGTCTCACTGGCATGACCTGGGTTGTATCGACCACACTGGCTAAGAATCCAATGCAACCTCCTTGCAATAGATCTCTGGCCCTCAATACAGAAATCATAGGAATGCGAGGTCCATGCACAGTACCAAAAAACACAAAAGGATCCTCACCTTCATGCTCAAAGGTGACCATCTTCCTTCTGCAATCAATGATTGCCCCATACTTTTTCAACCAATCCATACCCAATATCATATCGAAGTCAGTCATAACCAACTCTATCAAATCCACTGATAACTCTCTACCCTCCACTGTCACTGGCAAAGATTTGACCCATCTCCTGGATACCACTAACTCCCCAGTGGGTAACAAAGTTCCAAATCCCACAGCATAAAAATCACAGGGTTTACAGAGTCTATCAATAATACTACTTGAAACAAAAGAATGTGTAGCACTAGAATCAATCAATACATTATAAGGGGTTCCAACACTAAGAAGTTGACCTGTAACAATTGAGGGAGAAGCCTAAGCTTCTGCTTCTGTCAATGCGAACACTCGAGTTGAGGCCGAGCTGTCCGCTTTCCTGGGTTCTTCTTTTCTGGCCATAGGGAAATCCTTTTTAAGATGACCCACTGCTCCACAAGAGAAGCAGGCCCTTGCCCTACACTCTCCCAGGTGACGCCTCTTACATCTGGGGCATTCAGGATAAGAATTCCAGGCTTCATTACCACCTGGATGACCCATTGAAATACCACGGGGCCGCCTATCAGGACCTGGAACTGGGAAGGTGTCAGGAACCTTCCTCTTCTGCTCACTGGGCCTATACCCCTACCAGAACCCACAAATGGAGGACCTATCCTCCTGAACTCCTTTCTGGCTGAACTGTCACACCAGATCCTGTTCTCTGCACTCTTAGCTGCGAGGGCCTTCTCAACCACTTGTGCATAGGTAGTAACCCCATCCATAGTGGTGATACGCACATCACGGGCTAATCTGGGCTGTAGCCCCTGAAGAAATCTCTCTCTTCTGGTCCCATCAGTGGGCACCAGTTCCATGGAAAATTTCGCCAAACGATCAAACTTTAAGGCATACTCAGTGATTGACAAATTTCCCTGAAGTAGCCTAATGAATTCCTCAGCTTTTGCTGCCCTGATGGCATCATTATAATATTTCTCGTTAAACAGAGTTTGACTCTTCCCATCTAAGGGCATTCACATTCTTGGCCTGGGTAATAACCTCCCACCAAATTTGGGCATCCTCCCAAAACATATAAGTGGCACAGGCCACCCTCTCGTTACCAGTCACCTTCATGAAATCTAGGATGGTGGTAATCATACTCATCCATTACTCGGCCTTGGCAGGATCTACACTGCCCTAAAAAACTGGAGGTTGTTGCTTCCTGAACCTTTCATAAAGAGGCTCCCATTTATTTCCAACCTTAGGCAGCTGCCCAGCTGCTGGCACCGACACAGGGGGTGCCTCTGATACACTGGCCACTGCAGGTGCTTGCTGTTGTCTCAGGAGACGAAGCTCTTCTCCCTGTCTCAACACTATAGCCTGCAGATCACTAATCATTTGCTGCCAGTTTACAAGAGCTGGCTGTGGAATCTGTGACTGGTCATTCTCCTGACCCTGACTATTATTATTCTGGCCTTGATTACTCTGGCCAGCTGACATACCTGTCTGCCCTGGATTTATTCTTATCTGTTATACCTTGTTGAAACAATGATCAATACGGCCAGTCAAGTAGTAATAACTAAACCTCTTGCCACCTTACGGTCCAAGAACAAGCAGACAATTATCATATTCTATAGTCATACAATTATACAAGCATATACATGTTTATATCATTTTGCACTTAGCATGTATCACATAATAGTTCACAATCAACAATACTTATAAGTATGTTCCAGCAATTTCAGTACTAATTAGAACACGGTTGCTGAGAATGTAATATTCAGGGCACAGGTTTAACATGGTGTCTCATGCATACAGGTAAAGTATATATACTATATTTAAGTAGTTATACATATAACTACATAAATAATTACCAAACCATGAGTCGAGCTTGACTTCAGTGATGTGTGTACATGCCCAGCCAGTCTACAGGAACCCTAACCTTGGCACGCTATGATACCAAGTTGTAACCCCCTAATACCCCAGAACAGTTACGGTGAACGGTGAACTGGAAATTTAACTCGCTACCCGAGTCCTTTGGTTAAAAACATGCTTCTAAGTGTTATTAACAGGCTAAGGTGGAAAACCAATTAAAAGGAAATGATATATTTTATTAAATACATAAAACTATTCATGGGCCCATAAAAAACTTTTACAAGTTATTTACAACTCTAAATGGTCAATACTGTTTCAAATTTACAACCCGCCGAACTAAGCGGCAAAATAATAGGGTAAACCCCCTAGTTCCTCTGAGAACTCCTTGGTCGTGGTGGTCAAGCGGCCGTATATGTACACAACACCACCTAAGCTCTCCACTCAAGGCTGGCTGAGCTTTTCTTTCCCTTTACCTGCACTACATAGCACCCATGAGCCAAAGCCCAGAAAGAAAACATAATATAGCATGAATATAATATCAACAATGATCATAATAATCATTCAGGACTTTCATTCCAAAATAGATGAGTGACAGTCGCAAAAGTCACTAAGGTGGGTTCAGCTCCCTTTAGCCATGTGACGATAGGGTCATCGGGTTTAACAAATAAGTGAACCTTTCACTATCTTAAACAGGATAGGTGCATGATGACTAGTCACCAACATAACCTACCTCGTGACCATAGAGTCATAACCATGGGATTCCGCTCCCTATCCATGTGACAAGCAGTCACCTAGGCCTTAGGCCCTGGCTCTGAGTAACTAGCTTAGACTAGTCAAGCGCTTATAAGTTTCATCGACCTTAGGGTCGGTCTAATATGAATGCCTTGGAGTCATTCAATGCTGATATCGATTAGATCTAATCTTTAATCGGCCCTGCGTTCAGGATGCTTATGCCGTTTCTGACTCTCAGGTTAGTGATATGCGACCAGTGCCATCCCTGACTAATCAGTGACATACACAAGTAAACAACATCCGCTAGCATTTAATATGCAATAAATGTCCACATTTATCAATCAACATGCCTTGCCAGCAACCACGCATGTCATATACCCAGGGTGCAGTTTTCTTACCTCTGGTTCGAGCGAGAAATATAATAAGAACGACTCCTGAGAACGATCGACCTTTTGGTTCCTTAGCAGTTACCTAATCATAACCAATTATAACCTCCATTAATGAAAATCAACAATGAAAGGGTCTTAACCTAAACCCCACTCTCGGGACCTCGAAACATGCGCACACGGTTAGTAGATTCAATCCCTGGCCTTAAGGATTGAAACCCCGAGCCCAAAACCCTTAAAAACACTCAAAACGGGATTCTCGAGGAACAGAGTAGCGCTACAGCGCTGCTCCCTAGAGCCCCAGCGCTATACTCAGAACCTCCAACCGCCCAACAAGCATCCTGTGTAGCACTATAGCGCCCTCTGATGGGCGCTGTAGCGCTACCCCCAGACAGATACTCCCCTGAAACCTCCTTCTTCGACTCCTTCAATTCCAACTCGATTCCAATGCTTCCAAACCTCATTTTTGGTGCCAAATGAACCCAAAAACCATCCTCACATACCCCAAGCATCACAACCACAAGAACCCTAACCAAAACTCCCAATAAAACCAATCATCCCACCTAGAAATCCCAACTGAAAACCAGAACTAAAACAGAGCAAAGCAGGGATTTTAATGGCTAGAAACTTACCTCAAGCTCAAATTATGATGCTCTTCAATGGTGGAACACACTCCCAAGCTCACAAGACTTACTTCCCAAGCTTGAATCCCCAAGAATGGCTCAAAAATCACAAAGAAAACTTAAGGAGAATAGGTACGGGAGAAGCTCTAGTCTATACTCTGTTTTTCTCTTCTTTCTACAGCCTTCAATGGCTTATATCTATCCTAGGGGTGAAAAGACCAAAATACCCCTAGGTCAATTAAGGGTTTCTAAAGGCTCCCAAGGGAAAAATTGGTAGTTCCCACTTATCTCGTTAATCATAATTAACGCTCTCCAATTCCCGCTATTCTCAAAATAGTCAAACATCAATAATTCATATCATATTACCTTTTAACTCCCGACAACGCTCTAATCATTAAAATCACCCTGAGATTCACCTCAAGCCCCGAACTTAATCCTGTTATGAATAAACCGTTATTTATTATTCCATGAACGTCTCATGCCGAATAGCTTGAACAAACCCACATTATAATGTGGTCTCAACAATATGTCACCAACATGCATACAAGTATACAATTACGCCCTCAACTGGCCAAATTACCAAAACACCCCTGTAATGAAATGTGGACCCACATGCATGCATTTAACATCATATTATAATATAATTCACATAAACATGCATATAATCATTTAATGGCATAATTAAACAATTATGGCCCTCCCGGCCTACTAATCCAGCCATTAAACCGCATTAGGGATTTTGGGGTATTACAATCACTGTGTATCAAATCTAACAACTTAGAGTTTTTTTCAACACTAGGAAAATGTTTATTTACCATTTTAGATTTAACACACAATTCACATTTTTCATGCTCAACATTATCACAATCAATTAATCCACATTTGACAGTCCTTTTAATTGTGCTAAATCCTATATGTGCAAGTCTAACTTTCCACAAAGTAATAAAATTTGAGTCATGCGTATAACAAGAAGAAGAAACTGTATTGTTCACATTGTCAATGTAAGTACAAAGTTTAAACATGCCATCACAAGCTTATCCCTCTCCAACAAAAACATTTTCTTTTGATAAAATTAGCTTGCCGGAATCAATCACAACCTTGATTCTCGGTTTGCCAAGAAAATTTCAACTCACAAGGTTTCTACTCATTTTCGATACACACAAAACATTAGTGAGTAGAACCTTCTGGCCGGATGTGAAGAATAAGTCAATAGTTCCCTTTCCTTCATCCTTAGACCTTTTCTCATTGCTCATTTTGAATTTCATGCCCTTCCTTTGAAGATTCAAAGGTCTTGAATAGAGATCTATCATAGGTTACGTGAATGGTGACACAAGTATCATACCACCACCCACTCACCTTTCCATGAATGGAATTTACCTCACTAAGTGTGGCCACTAGCTCCTCTTGAGTCGAATTGACCTTTGCATCATTGTTATGGCTCATCTTGAACCTACAATCTCTAGCAAAGTGGCCATTTTTGCCACACACATAGCAGAGTCCTTTGGAACTCTTGAATTGCCCCACATTCTTCTTTAGCCCCAAGGGTTTTTGACCCTTGCCCTTATTCTTGCCATTTCCTCTGCCCTTGTGAGGAGGATTTCCACAACATTAGTCTTAAAACTCGCTCCAATTGAATTCTCCTCATTCAAATCTCTAGAACGAGATTCCTCCTCAATTTTGAAGTGTTTGAGAATCTCCTCCAAAGAAATCTCTTCATTTCTATGAAACATCATTTTCCTATAGCCTCTCCATGAAGGAGGTAATTTGGCTATAATGGCACCAATAAGAACTTGTTCCGCAATATAATTTTAAGTGTAGATAATTTATTCACAATAACTTGCAACTCATGAATTTGAGGGAGAAGGGGTTTATCATCATAAAATTTAATTCCATATATTGAGTGATAAATAATTTCTTTGTACCTTCCACTTCCGCTTTGTACTTCTTTTCCAAGGCCTCCCAAATCTCCTTGGTGGTCTTGGTGTTGGTGTAGAGATCGTAGAGCCTATTAGAGAGGACATTGAGGATGTACCCCTACATATCAACTCATCTTTTTTGCGTTTCTTCCTTTCTTTGACAAGTTCTTGAGTATCATCTTCCTTGAACTCATCCAAGGCCTTTTGGTCTTTATCCAAGACATAGTAAACCTTCAAAGTAGTGAGCAAGAACCTAATCTTGTCTTGCCAACGCACAAAATTAGTCCCATCAAATCTATCCAATCTAACAAAGTCTTGTGTCATGAATCTCAAATCTGAAAGAGAGTTAGATTCTTCCACGATATGCTATCTCAGATTATAGAGTATTAGAATGTTAAGGGAGAGTGAGATAACACCACCACAAAAAATAGAATCTATACAAAATTTGGATTGACGGAGACTTAAAAAGGATTAAGAAAGAACATGCAAACCCTAGTAGAACAATGATGTTCTTCAAGTTTTGTTGAAGCTTCAAACCCTTGGAAAATTCAACTCTTTGAACAATCCTTTGAGCAAACCAAAACACAAACCAAGGCTTATACACATTGAGAAACGCTGTCCTAATACTCTATTTCCCATCCACCATTGATGCTTGAGGTCTTCTCTTGAGGAAATGAGGATTGAGATTGAACAAGCCTTCAACTCTCTAAGTCAAACACTTTCTTGGAGAGTTCTTAGATAAAAACAAGAGATTCTTGGAGCTAGAGAGAGAATGGGGATAGAGAAAGATTAGAGAGAGTGATCAAGTCTCCCAAATCACTGTTTTTACCCATATATACAATAGGCACCGTCATTAGATCTAACCAATAGGATTAGACTTGCAAAACACATCATTTAGAGCATTTACGATATTTCACGTAATATAGCAGGCGACGCATCGCCTGCTAGGGTCGCCTGCTAGGGTTTTTGGAAACCCTAGCCATCAGGAGATGTATCTCCTCCCGGGTGGCGATGTATCTCCTCCTGGGTGGCGATGTATCGCCACCCCCTCTGACTTTGGACACTTCCAAAGATCCCAAAAATGCTCCAAATGCCACCAAACTTTTTGGGAACCCTCAAATACTTTTATGTATCACTTTGGACCAAAATTTGCATTTTCTAAGTGCCTACAATTTGAAACTCAAATTCACATCTACACTAGGTAAATTCTAGTAAGTGTTTATACTTTTCTTGTCTTTTAACACTTCATCATTTGTATTTAACCAATCATAACAAAGTATTCCTTGATAATGGCATGAGAGAAGAAAGAATAAGTGCATAGACTTAAAAAACCAAATAGAAGGCGTAAGGAAAAACTCCCAATGGTTCAGGGGAGAATAGTGGTAGTTGTTGAGTTTGATTAGTCTTTTTTTTACTCTTTATTCCCTCTTTATTATATAATTACAATTATACCCCTACCTTTTAACGCCAATATGTTAGAAATAGATAATTGGGAATAATGTGTGATAGGTAATATAATAAAATTTGGGATCTGTATGATCCAAATTTTAAAATGAGGAATTATGTGATATTTTCCATAGAAATTAGAGACTCTAGCTACTATTAACCCAATAATGAAAGCTAAGTGTTTATGTATGAATCCTGAAATTATAGAGTAGCTATAGCTCAAAAAAAAATTCACATCATTAATATGCGATTTGTATTTTCTATTGATTTTGGTCTTTTTATATGTTAAACATGATAAAAAAAAAATTAAAAAACTTTTCATCTAAGAAGAGTGAACCAAAAACTACTAGAAAGATGCATGAATGTGTAGGGTGTATCATTAATGAATGTCATGCATGGAGAAAGGGATTTAATAACTCAACTCCCCTCAAATTTAATTTTCTTTTTAATTTGTAAATTGGAAAAATACCAATTTGATCCCTATATCTTTCCTTAATGAACAATTGACCCTTGTCATAGAAATGGTCAGAACTGGAGTGTTGACCAACACTCTATCTTTGGAGAGAGCATTAAAGGTTGAACGTATAGAAGAAAGGAATTGGAAGGACAATGCTAAAAGAGGAGATGCACAAAAACCAAAGGATCAAGGCAGCAAGAACAAGCACAAGTCTTAAGATAATCAGAGTGAAGGATCAAATCATAACAAGAGGTTCAGAGATGGATTTTAGTATTGCAACCAACAGTCACAGCAAAGGAATGAGAGCGTGATTTGCTACAAGTGCAACTTTGAGCATTGAAAGAATGAAGTGAGCAAGCTCATACCTATTATAAGTGTGGCCAGGTAGACCAAATGAAGAGTGAACGTCTATAAGGGATGACAAACCACAAGAAGAATGAAAACTTTGTCTCAACACGCATATTTGGTCTTGTGCAAAAGGTAGTGGATGCGAGCACCTTGATTGTGACTGTTCCTATGATAGTAGATGATAGGGAACTCTACGTGGATCTAATCAAGTTGGCTATGCGAGACTATGATGTAACACTTGGAATGGATTGGTTATTCAAGTATATTGATTCCATCAACTGTAGAAGGAAAATCGTAGTGCTAAAACCTGAAGGAGAGAAAAATAGTCATATTTGAAGAAGCGAGCACAAGACCTTCAATGCCAATCTTATCAATGTTAAAGGCAAGGAAGCTAATAAACAAAGAATATACAACTTTCTTAGAAAATATAGTGGACACGACCAATTTATTGCAATAGAATTCAAAAATAATACAAGTGGTGTTCAAGTATCCCGAGGTTTTCCCAGAGGATCTTCCAGAATTACCTCTGGACACGGATATTAAGTTCGTTATTGAATTGGCTTCGGATATGACACCAATATCAAAAGCTCCTTATAAGATGGCACCAACAGAATTAAAAGAGTTAAATGAGCAACTCCAAGACTTATTGGCCAAGGGTTTTATTAGACCAAGTCACTCACCATGGGGAGCGCCAATGTTGTTCATTAAGAAGAAGGACAGATCCATGAGGATGTGCATCGTCTATCGAGAATCAAACAAAGTAACAACTAAGAACAAATATTAGATGCATAGGATTGATGATCTATTCTAACAGTTGTAAGGGGCAACTGTGTTTACAAAGATTGATCTTCTATCAAGTTACCATTATTTGAAAATCAAGGAAGTTGATATACTAAAGACAACGTTCTAAACACGTGTGCTTGTGGTGCATGGGACATGCATGGATTATGTAACGCCCTGGATAGCAAAAAATGTTACATTATGTATTTTAAATAGTGCTGGACTCGCTAATCAAGTCATTTGGACATAAACGTGTAACTAGAAGTAATTAACTAGTTAGGGTTAAAAACTTTGTTCAAAGAAATATTTACTTTCATTAAAATATTTAAATTCCTACATAGGATCCCAAAATAAACATTTAAAAAGTTATTTACAACTCAAAAGGTGAATACAAAACATGCCGCCCTAAGCGGCAAAATTAGGGTTTGACCCTAGTTCCTCTTTGAATCCCCAACTGTGGCGGTCGAGCAGGGTCGAGCAGGTTGCATATGTACACGCCGCCACCGAAGCTCTCTGACTCATGGCTAGTCCAGCTTCTCCTTTCCCTTACCTGCATCACATGGCACCCGTGAGACAAGGCTCAGCAAGAAAAGATAGACATGATTCTAAGCATTTAATAATAGACTGGCATGCCTAGCTATAATAACTCTACTCATGCATGCATTCAATCCAGCTAAGTGACTATAGAGTCACACTAGGGCTTGTAGCCCTATTTACTGATAACTAGCCATAGGGTTAGTCAAGCATACCCGATGCTTCATTTTCCAACCGGCCATAAGGTTGTTCAAGCGTATGTCACACTCCTGGATAGGCCTAACCATATCGGTCTGCCCTCAGTGCGCCATTGTCACCCTTGACTCATAAATCAATTCTTTCAATCAAAGAAAGCAGACAAGCATAAATTATTTATCACAAATATGCTCAATACAATTAGACATGTTCAATAAAACATCTCAATCATAGTTACAACCATGTTCAATGATCGGGCTCAAGCCCTAACCCCAGACTAGATGTAGTTTTCTTACCTTAGGCCATTAATGAGACACGTATCACAACCCTGAGCACGACCCTTTCCTCCTAAGCCAATCGATAAACCCTAGTCACAACCATAATAATGAATAACCATTAATAATGAGCGAATAAAGGCTTCTAGGATGAGTCCTAGCCTCCGGGACCTCGAATTCTACTAAACAGGGTAGTAGAATCCTTCCTAAGCCCTTAGATTTGAGTCCCCGCAACTCAAAACTTGATTCGGCCATTTTCCCCGATTAGAGTCGCACAACACCCTACAAGGGTTACGACACTCAACTAGGTAGAGAGCTCCCAACTTAAATCGAAATCCCACTTGGGCCACTAGGTTCATGCGGGCTGTGACGCTCCAAGAATAGCGCCGCAGCACAACTCCGCGAACCCATAATAATCGGGTTTTCCAGTTACTTTCTCCTAACCAAAACCCCTGAATTTAGTCCCCAAACTTCAATCAAACCTAGAATTGAGTTCTAAACTCATAACAACACATCATAGGCAGCATATTAGCATAAATAATGAAGCCAAAACCTCACCACAACTCAAAATCCAAACCTTGAGTTCAAAACTCAAGAACACTAAAACAAACCAGAAATTCACCAAAATCCATAGTATAGATCCTTACCTCAACTGAGCAATTCGACCCTAAGTTACTCCTAACCCACTTGTTGCTCCTCCAAGCTTCAAATTCAAGCAATTCTCCTAAAATATCAAAGAACTCCACCAACACTTCCCAAGGTGCAAAGGAAAACGAGAGAGGGAGAGAGAGAAAAAAAAGTGAGCTACTTAATTGTTTTTCTTTGGTTTTCCTGATTCTGAAGGCTTCCACTTGATTAAGTCAATTCAAGGCTAGGGAAAAGACCAAAATACTCCTTGCCCAAACCTTAGCTCTTTAATGCCCTCAAGGGAAAAATGGTCATTTGCCACCATTTCCCACTAATCCTCAATTAACACCATATTTCTAAATTAATTCCATGTAGAGTCCAAGAACTTTACTTAGCTAAGATAGATAGTAGTATGATAGTATTTATAGCATTATCTTTGTAACTGTGGATTTTTGGTTCAGACCTGGAATTATTTGGACACTCATAGTAGTACTTATAGATTTTCTAAGTTTAATCTATAGTTTAAGAATATTAAGTTAGCCTAAGGTTTGATTAATGTGACTGATATTAAGGATTATATTTATTATACTATAAGGTTTAGATATCAACCAATAGGATTTTAAGCACATGTTATGAATGGTGATTAAGGATTAAGTATTTTTGAGGATTTAATTTAATAAGGAGTAAAGTTTGAATCCCCTAAGGTCAGTCAGCAGCTTTGAATACGTTGAGGGCTTAGTCAAGGTTGTTTACCCCATTCAAACTTAGCTAAAAATGTGTAATTTCGTGTTTAATTATTCAGCGTATGCCGATATATCGCAGCTATAGGGGGCGATATATCGCAGCACGTAGATACGGAAAACACGAGACGATGCACGGTCGCCTCGGGCATACTGGCCTAGGCGATATATCGCCTACAGGGGGCGATATATCGCCTCCTTCAGCATATGTTCAATTTTTTTTAATTCTTTTCCCTTCAGCCATTCAAACTCCTCCATAAGTCCAGCATCTCTTGAACGAGTCTTCAGCCTCTGCTGAACGATTATTCAAATGATTTTCACCTAAAAAGCCATTATTTTTATTCAAGTAAAATCAAGATACTTTCATTCCCAAACTCTATAAATAGGACCTAGTACCCAGCCATTTCTTCACCTTTTACTCTAAGTTCAGAAGCTGCTAGTGCTAAGTGAGTGTGAGAGTGTAAACACCTGGTTTGGGAAAATCATAAGCTTAAACATAATAAGCTTATCAAACACTTTGGGAAGTGAGGTTCGTTAGTATTTCGGTTGTGGTTAGATTGATCTTGCAAGTCTTTGAGGTAAACCCGAAACTCTAGTTCATTTGATTTATGTTATGTTTCCCTTCTCTTAGTCTTCTACTCAGTTTCCTAACCTCATTCTTATCTTGGTTAGGGAATCCAAGTTCTTAAGCACATAAGTTGTGGTAAGCATAATTCTCAATGGTTTTGTCTTCCTATTCATTTTCATTTCTTCTTCTTCTTAAGACTCACTCTTTCTCATATGGTTTTAGGAGTGTTCCAAAAGTCCCAACTCAGTCCATTATATCCCGGTAACTTTGGTAAGGAAAATAGGCTAGAATCTATATGTTTATGTTTATGTTATCTTATGTGTTATGTTATGATATGTTATGAATATGTTATGAATGTATGTATGTTTGTAGGCTTGGGCATATGACCCATATGACTAACAAGACCCCAAATGGGTTATGGGCATATGACCTACTTAGCTAGTAGGACCCCACTAATTCCATGGGCATATGCTTGTTTAGTCTATGGGACCCCAAGTAATAATGGCCATTACAATAAGTGTATTATGTGTTATGATATGTCTTTACGTTATTATGAAATTGATGTGTATGACTATGTGTTAGATTTTTCCTTGCTGGGCATTAGGCTCATTCCTTTCTATTTATGTGCAGGAAATAAGCTTTAGAGGCGGAAAGATTCGTGACGCTTAGAGGATGTGTATCGATGGTGAATGGAGTCAAGGGGCCGAGCGTTATTCGATTCGAGGATGTAGTCTCATTTTACTTTTTTATGGTTTTAGATGTATTTTCCGCATTTTCTATGTAACTCTTTTTACTTTAAGTTATTTTTGTTTTAAAGACAATGGGTACCCATATCCTACTTATTTTATGAAAGTAACTCTATTTCTACAAGTTTCCAATAAAGTATGGTATTTTCGCAAAAATGTAAGCTTTATGTATAGTTTCGTTAATGGTCCAAATAGTCTAGATTAGTGGGTCATTACATTCCAATATCCCCAAGTAATCGCCAAATATTTCTCATTACCCAATAAATCTCGATAATGTGCTAAATAACCAAAATACCTCTAAGCTCACCCCGAGTTGGGTATTTAACCAAGTTGCATATATTTGGATACCCATATAGTTGTACTTTGGGTAAGCCCAATATACAGGATTGTCATAATGGAAAGAGTAGAGTTGCCACTCATGTACGACCGTTGGTATTATTCTAACTGCAAAGGTCTTGAGGCTGATCACCTCCTAGTTATGCCTGATGACAATTAATGATTTGTGATATGTTTGTTGACATATGTTTGCAATTACTTGTGTTGACACTATTTTTCATCAACTTAGAAAAGAAGAGAAATTAAACTAAAAATACCAGAGGAAACAAATGATATAAACACGATTTTTTACGTTGTTCAATAGTTAAAATCTGCCTAGTCCATGAGTCTGTGTTATTAACTCTTTGGAATTCTCTTAAAGCTTTCTGATAGCAATTATACAGAGTTTTCCCAGTACCAGTTTCTCAGTCCTTACAAATGAATTGTTTCACTCTATTTATAGAATGGTTTACCGAATCTCTTCCCATATAATCCAGGGAATTATTCTATAAATCAATTAAATAAATGCAATTAAATGCACACAGTTACTACGTACACGTATATATCCCATGATATTTGGGATTTAATCACATATTACATCTGATCCCTTAAACGTAGGGATTTTACTTCAATAAACATGCTCACACACAGCTTGCAGGTTTGGACGCTAGACTCACATGCCTTCGAGACTGTTTACCTATTGCGAGCTCGGCACCTTGGTTAGCCTATGTTCTCAACAAGTAACGTTGTCGATATCATCCTTTTCGAGCTTGCAAATCTCAAGCTCGAACCGTCTTGTTTGATGGCAGGAATTGAATCAGGAGATTTTTACAAGTGTTGATCCACTGTCACTATGACTTCGAGCCTGACTTATAAGCTCAGAACTCCTCTGAAACCACATAGTTTCCGAGCTCACCAATTCTGATGTTGTCGTATTTATTGCTTAGCGAGACCATCTTTGGCCTTTTAAGTAATGCTGATTGGATGACAAACATACTTATTGCTCAATCAGAGTACTCGAGTACTTTTCACCACACCCACATCTATTCGTATTTCAACTTTTTGCCGCCATCATCAAGTATGCACCCAACCGTCTGATCGAATACCAAATCCAGCCAAAGACCCAGATTAACTCGACCCTTGACCTTCTTTGGGGATATATATGACTATACCACCTTCCTCCTCTTCACTTTTTCGTTACAAGTTTTAGAGAGAAAGAAAAAAAAAACCAGAGCGAAAAATCTTGGTTTCCTCTTTGCATGTTCTCTAAACTGAGAAGACACAACAATTCTGGCATTTTCAACTCCGTGAGAACTTTCTTGAAACCGCTCCTCCAATCGTCGATTGCACTGTACCCGCAAGCTTCTGTGTGTAAGTTTCATGTTCTTGACTCTCGTACTTTTATGTCTTCATGAGATTTTGTGTTTTTCATTCTCGTATGAATGTATGCTGTAGTTGGTAGTCTTAGAAATATTGCTTAGCACAAACTTTCGATTCAAAGTCATTGACAACATAGTTCTGAAACCCAAATTTAGTGTAAAATATGCAAACATAGGGTTTTGTTTTTAGATTATGGGTAGTGTATCGTGTAAGCCAAGAAATGGGGTTCTGAATTAAGGTTTTTAATTGCATGAATCCCAAAATTATCACCTTTTTGGGTAACCATCAACTGTACCCCTAAAAAATCAGGGATTCTTAAAATGAATCCACACTTTTCCACTCTTGAGTCAAGTACACGCTTGAAGCCTAAACTTTACAATAGTTCGGGGTTCCACTTCGAATTTGACTTTTCTTTTCGAGACCTCGGTCTCGATCGAGCTTACTTCGTGATCTCGAGCCTTCGAACTCGAATCACCAAAAATATACTCTAATTTCTTGTATGCCTGGCCCTCACCCTTTTCTTTCTTGCTAGATGTCGCAGAACTCTGAGAATCGGTGGGGGTCAGTACTCGCAATCCTTATTCTCCATCAATTCCCAGTCTGGAGTCTCCCTTCACTAGGAACCAGCAATTGATATGCAAGCACCGCACGAGGTGCGAACAAGAAGACATCCAAGACCATTTCTATCGTTAGATTGATGAAGTCAAAGAAAGAAAAAGGAAGAAACTCCAGGTTGCGATCTATCCAGACCCAGACCCCGAGATCAGGCCTATTTCGCTTGATCCTAAACTCACAGTCACCGTTGCTCACGAGCCTGGTACACTTCCCTTTTCACTGATGGAGGACTCTTCAAACTACCCTTCCACCTTGCAAGTTCCTTCCATTCCTACCTCCAGGGAGGAATACTTCAAGGCTGAGCATTATTGGAGCTCGGTCACTTCAACGGGCCAAATTTCTTAGATCCTAGCTCGCCACGGCCTAAAACTCTTCGGCGCACTGATGTATCAGCCTGTGACTCTGAACGAGCAGAGCTGCTACGCCCCGAGTGATGGCAACCCCGACAATAAGATCAAGCTCGCATCCTGGAGTCACAAGCATATGAAGGCAAGGGACCTTCTTCCCCTAAAATCCTTTTTTTTAAGGATTTTCTAGTAACTATTGGGCTCGCTCCCTTCCAACTCCAGACCAAATCATGCAGGATTCTCTCTACCCTCAGGTCATTATACCGCGAGCTGAAGTGGGAAGGACCCTCACCACAAGAGATCCTATATCTCTTTTGTTGAAAAGAAACCCCTCTCGAGCTCAAAGAGGGGATGACTTCTACTACTTGTTTAGCTACCCAAAGGAGAAGAAGATCTTCGAGGATATGTCGAACCATCCTCCAAACATCAAACTGGCCTTCTTCTGGACGGACGACCTTGCTCCTTCAAAATTCTATTCATTCCAACGAATTCGTAAGTACTCATACTTATTCCTTCCTTGCTCGATTAATGACTAAGCTCAAAATAATAACACATGTCCATTTCTTCAGCCAACTATCACCATCCCATGCCCACAGAGTCAATGGTGGGGCCCAAGACCACTCTGCTGCAACTGCTGTATGGTCAGCGCTCCCTATTCTATCTTCTCCATGAAGAACGGCTCTGAGCTTGTGGCCTCTTGAAGCGAGATCAGTTGACAGATGACACTGCCTACCGAAAGTACTTCAAGTGGGAGCATGTACCACTTCCCACTGAGGAGCTCCCCCCGAGACAGAGGTCGTTGAGCTCACGAGCCCGTCCCTCTATGGCTTGTCGTCACGATAGGCCTACCTTGGGAAATGAAGCCCAAGATGAGGCCTCGAGCTCAGGTGATGGAGGTAAAGTAATACTTAGCTCGGCCATGTGTTCTCCTTCTATGCTTAAGCACAAGCCCAAAACTTTGATCCTATTCCCGGATTCAGAAGATAACTTTCATGTTTGATCTTGGGTAGATCATAGGGTACATAGATTCGATAGTTGGTTAGGCAAAGTCCAAACTATGTATAGTTTAAACGAAGTTTGGGATTGGGTCACTGTTCAATATGGGACCTATGACTATAGAGATCTTTTGAGGCTATCCCCCACATATAGGGAAGGGACTCCCCCAACATCCTCTGAAGATAAGGGGATTACTTGGTCGCCAAGCACAAGCTCAGGGGAGAGTACCAGTTAGGTTTCTTTTTACTCAAGCCTCGTTTCTTTTTCGATGATTAGGCTTGATCACTAATGTGTAAATTATGTATGTGCAGGTGACATGGAGTCTGATCTAGACAATGTACTCAACCGCCACTCCAGAGCTAAGCAGAGTAAACACCCGAGGGCGTCGCAGAGAGCGGGGCGCCGCTCCTGTCTCGGACACTCATGGCCCAAGCCTACCTGCTGATCTAAACCCCGAGGTCAGAGTATCCACCGAGATCTCACTTCCCCCACCTCCTGCAATCCAAACTTCTCAACAGACTGCTCTAGCTTCAAAGAAGCAGGTTCCCACACGGGAACGCTTGTTGTCGATTTTGACACATACCCCTGAGTATGTGATCAACAATGATGCGGGGACACACGGAGCCAGTCTGGGCTCGGATATACTATCCTGAGTTGGCCAAAGTTTCAGCAACCTTGGCGCCCCTCAATGGCAGTTCCTCACCTCCTGTCAAGACAACAACACCCTTTATGACAAGGGCAGCGAGCTCCTCACCTCAGTAAGTCCTTTTACTCTATCATGTTGTTCATTCGAACTTATCTTGTAATGTTTACTAACCCATTTTTTTTTTATGTGTACAGGCTTTTTCCACGTTTGCTTAGCTTAACTACAAGTTGAACAACAAAGTCCACTCGAGCCTGTCATACGCTCAGGAGGCGAAGAACCTCCAGATAAAGCTCTCAGACGAGCTTAAGGCTGCCAAATCGACAATGTCTGAGATCAAGTCAAAGCTGGAGGCAAAGGATTGTGAAGTCAAGGAGAAAGACTCAAGAATAAAGATCTTGAAAAGTTGAATGCCAAGCTTGAGGAGGAGATAATCAAGGGTGAGATGGCTCACCTCCTCGATGAGTTTAAGCAGAAGAAGGATCATGCTTTTGACATGGCCATGTACCGTATCTGGGCCAACAACGTTGATCTTGACACGAGTTTTTTGGAAAAACTCGAAGATGAATTCCTTAAGAGGTGGCAAGCTCGTCTTGATGAGGAGGATGCCATGGAGAAGGCAGAGGAGGCGACGGAGAAGTCTAGTGCTATTGAGGAGGATGCGCCTACTTCGTGAGAGCAAGGACATGGGCTGCGTCCCATTAAGATTTTTGTAATATTTTTATTTACATACAAGCCCTTGGGTCAAAGACAATACATAGCTCATTTTAGAGCTATTTTATTATTATTCAAACTATAATGTTAATCTTTATGCATTTGATTTTCTTACTCGAAAACCTTTACGCATTTGATTTTATATTTAGCTTTTGCTTTAATATTTTCGCTTTACATTTCTAAATCGAAATATTTCGAGCATATTATACTAAAGGCTTGCTTTTATGTTCGTTTATTCATACAAACACAGTTGTTGGATTTAAGCTCAAGTTTCAATACATTCATGCACAGTTTACTCGAGATATCCATGTCCAACCTCATTATTGTCAAGGTCGGCCTTTACTTTTACCATGCACTCGAAAGTACTTATATGGTATGTAGTCTTAGTAGTTTAGTTATATCTTGCTTTTCTAGTTACTTTTTCTCATCCTTGAGTAGTTCCTCAAGGTTATGAGGTCGAAACTAACTTTTGCAAAATATTCCAGCCTCAGACTCGACTTAAACCGAAGTGGGTTTATTTGCATCCCAACTTTCTGTCGATTAGTTTTACCTGGTTTGTTCCAAACCTATTTAGCTTGCGTGCTAGGTTATTAATCCACAAACTTGTAATTTTTATAATCCGATTATGTCTAGACTATTTTAGCTCGCGAATCTGGTTATATCCAGGCAACTTTAGCTCGCGTGTTTGGTTCTTAATCCATACACTTAACATTTTTATGATCTGGTTATGTCCAGACCATCTTAGCTCGTGTTTGGTTATTAATCCATACACTTTACATTTTTATGATCTGGTTATGTCCAGACCATCTTAGCTCGTGTTTGGTTATTAATCCATACACTTTACATTTTTATGATCTGGTTATGTCCAGACCATCTTAGCTCGTGTTTGGTTATTAATTAATACACTTTACATTTTTATTCTATGTTATTTATTTTTTCAAATTTATGGTATGATTGTATACCATTGATGCCCCCTTAATATCCTATGAGTGTGATCATAGGTTATTAAATTAAGAGAGTTTGCAAAAAATACAATACTTAATAAAGAAAACAACTTTTGAATAGAATTTAACATTTTTATTAACAAATGTCTAAAATATAAACGAGCTTGGTTACAACAAAAACATTCTTCCTACATTATTGATGATAAGGTCATAGATGCTCACCATTCCAAGCTCGCGCTACCAACTCTCCATTCAATCTCGCCAATTTATACACCCTAGGTCAGATAATAGACTCGATCTGGTAAGGTCCTTCTCAGTTAGGTCCGAGTACCCCAGCAAACGGGTCACGTGTATCAAGAAATACACGTCTTAATACCAGGTCTCCTAGTATGAATTTTCTATCTCGAACTTTCTTATTGAAATATCTGGTAGCTCGTTGCTGGTATGCATCATTTTTCAATTGAGTCTCTTCTCGTCTTTCTTCAATGAGGTCTAGACTTTCTTTGAGCTGGGACTGGTTCGAGGCCTGATTTTAGGCATGGCTCCGTATTGTAGGTATTTCGAATTCAATCGGCAACATGGCCTTGCATCCATATGCTAGGGAGAAGGGAGTATGCCCTATTGAAGTTTGAGCTGTGGTTCGATAAGCCCACAAAACTTGAGGTAACTCCTCGGGAAACTTTCCTTTAGCCTCCTCTAACCTTTTCTTGATGGAGCTTTTTAGGGTTTTGTTGACTGCTTCGATCTGGCCATTTGATTGGGGATGAGCGATGGAGGAGAAGCTTTTTATTATCCCATTCTTTTCGCAAAAATGGGTAAACAAGCCACTGTCAAACTGGGTACCATTGTCCGACACTATCTTCCTGGGCATCCCATATCGGCAGATGATATTCTTGAACACAAATTCTAAAAAAATTTCGAGGTAATAGTGGCCAGGGGTTCGGCCTCGATCAATTTTGTGAAATAATCGATCGTGACCACAGCGTACTTCACTCCACATTTTCCTGTTTGTAGCGAGCCTATAAGGTCGATTCCCCACACCGCCAATGGCCATGGGGAGGTGATCATGGTGAACTCAGTAGGCGAAGCTCGAGGAATTGAGGAAAATTGCTGGCACTTATCACATCTTTTGACGTATTCAAATGCGTCTGCCTTAACTGTGGGCCAGAAATACCCCTGTCTTATCACCTTCTTAGATAGACTATGCCCCCTAGTGTGATCCCCACAAAATCCTTCATGAATTTCTTCCAAAATTTTCTTCACCTCGGGTGGAGTTACACATTGAAGTAATGTCATAGAATACCCTCTTCGATACAACCTTCCTTCCATAATAGTGTATCTCAGGATCTGATACATCATTTTCCGAGCCTCGTTCCATTCTGCTGGGAGAATTTCGGTTTCGAGGTAATCGACTATTGGGGTCATCTAGGTAGGTTGAGAGTCGATCATGCATACGTCTTCTCTATCGGGCTCGTTGATACTGGGGGTCAATAGAAATTCTACCGGGATCACGTTCAGTGTGTCAGCCTCGTTGGTTGTAGCGAGCCTGGCCAACGTGTCTGCATTTGAATTTTGTTCTCGGGGAACTTGCTCTATAGCGTAGAACTCGAACTGTCCGAGCATAGTCTTGCCTTTTTCCAGATACGCAGCCATTTTTACTCCATGAGCTTGATATTACCCTAAAACTTGGTTGACTACCAGCTGAGAGGCGCTATAGCAGTGTATAGCCTTCGCTTTAAGTTCCTTGGCTATTCGAAGCCCTGCTAGTAATGCTTTGTATTCAGCCTCGTTATTCGATGCTTCGATGTTGAACCTTAAAGCATAATTGACTCGCCTTCCTGCTGGAGTGATCAGTATAATGCCTACCTCCAATCCATTTTCGTTGGAGGATCCATCAATATAAAGTTTCCACAGCTCGTAGGCTGGGGTTACAACTTCGTCGTTTAACACTCCAGTACATTCTAAAATGAAATCCTCCAGGGCCTGTCCCTTGATGTTCATTCTTGGGTGATATGTAATCTCGAATTGTCCGAGTTCAACAACCCACTTTAACAATCTTCCAGAAGCTTCTGGTTTAGACAAAAATTGTCGTAGTGGCTGGTCAGTTAGCACATGAATAGGGTGTGCTTGGAAATAAGGTCGGAGTTTTCGAGATGAGTGGATTAGGCTGAGAGCTAGTTTTTCCATTAAGGGGTATCTTGATTCTGCCCCCAGTAACCTTTTGCTGGCATAGTACACTGGTTTTTTCACCTTCTTATCTTCTCGGAAGAGCACGACACTAATGGCGTGCTTGGTTGTAGCGAGGTATAAATACAAGATTTCTCCCGTGATAGGTTTCGACAAGATTGGTGGTTCGGCGAGGTACTTCTTTAGGTTTTGGAACGCAAGCTCACACTCCTCCGACCACTCGAATTTTTTGCCCCCTCTTAAAAGGTTGAAAAAGGGAAGACAACGGTCTGTAGATTTCGAAATAAACCTACTTAGTGCCGCCATCCATCTAGTTAAGCTTTGGACATCCTTATGCTTTTGAGGTGAGGGCATATCAATCAATGCCTTGATCTTGTCTGGATTAATCTCTATTCCTTGTGCATTTACTATAAATCCCAGAAACTTTCCCAAAGACACTCCGAAGGAGCATTTTTGTGGGTTAAGTTGTTAGGAGTATGTCCTAAAAGCATGTAAAAGATATTTATTATTTCAATGAATAAATAAATACAATGGTCTATTATTGTTATATTTAGATTATTAAATTATTGTTTGAATAATTTTTGTAAATATCAGAAAAATTCCATATTCATTATTGAGGATGTGATCTTGTATTAGTACGAGAGAATTAAGATCACATGAATGAATAAAAAAAATATTCAACAACAAATTGAAATTATGGAATTCTTTAATTGGGGTTGTAGGTACGGTTTACTAAGTATCATGTTGATACAAATAATCTAGATTCAGATTATTGATGTGGTAAGACATCTCGGTAAAGGTGTTTTATATAATATGATTATATATGACAGGGACCGATATGAATAAAGATTTGTAAGTCATATCATAATTGATGATCATTTATAGATCAACCTAAATCCTGAGTGTTCATGAACTCCTGTTTATTTTTATTAAATCTTTTGATTCATTCATTAAGGTCTCTTTATAGAATGAGGATAATGACTTTTGTTTTGGATGGCTGGGAACATGTATCAACAATACGGAATCTAATCTTTCCTAACGGATCGTATATTGGTTCCCTTAAGGGTTAATTTTGGAACTGAATGATTTTTAGCTCAAATCTATAATTAGATTATAGATTAATTGTTCACTAGTGAATTAATGGTACTTAAGGAATAAGAGTGAATTAGAAAGGGAAAATGGTAATTCTTCCATTCTAATTTATGAACTAATTAATTAGAGGGTTGAACTATTGTAAGATGGTTATAACAATGGACAGCTTAAAATAAGATTTATGTAAAAGTATATCTATAACATAAAGAGTTCAATTCTGAATTTATAGTAGAGAAATATCATAATTAATAAATTACCTATAATGATTAAAGAGTTTAATTATTTAGTTTTAATTTATTGGAGGTTAATGTTATAGGTCCATGGTCCCCGAAATGGCTCAAACAAACACTGACAAATATAAATACAAAAATGGGCAAAATGACTTATTTGATAAGTAAAATATTTGTCTATGCACTAAACATAATTATTGTATAATTATGTATAATTAATTGATTGAGAATTAATTATTTATTTGATTTAACAAAAATATAATTAAT
The DNA here is from genome assembly GCF_963169125.1 of Humulus lupulus. Lineage (NCBI taxonomy): Eukaryota > Viridiplantae > Streptophyta > Magnoliopsida > Rosales > Cannabaceae > Humulus > Humulus lupulus. The sequence goes on from NC_084793.1 coordinate 211,875,878, forward strand.
TTTGAATTAATTTATTTTTGGAATTTTTTGGTATTTAAATAATGATGAAAATTAGGAAAAATTACATGCCCTCCCTCGCATGAGGTGGGCGTGTAGCACAGTGCACAGTCACTGTGCTACATGCACAAGAAGGTTATAGAAGGATTTTGGTTCAACATTTTTAGTTATTTAAATATTAAATAAATAATGAGATATTTTAATATGATTAAAATATTATTATTTAAACAAAAATCTGATAACTGATTAGTTAATTTTAAATTGTTTAAAATAACTAATATTATTTATTTTTAATATATTGGATATATTAAATATAGGAGATCAATTTTTTTCTAGAGTGATACTTTTCAGTGATAGAAAATATATCGTGAAATCTCCCTAAGAGAAAGAGAACAGTGCTACAAGCATAGGTCACTGTTCTTCACAAATTTAGGTCCAAACTTTATCAGATCTCATGTGTTGAGAACATCTGATAAATAGATCTTGCCTATTGTTTTGTATAACGAGCCAACACTCGTTCTTTGTGTGTTGAGAATATTCTGGAAGATCCTGGTGTGAGATTTCAAGGATTTTTGTCGTACAAAAAGATAGCAGCAAGGAATGACTTGAGGTAATTTTATATTCATCTCTTTGATTCAATATATATATATATATATGTATGTGAAGAAGTAGATCTAGAAATCTTGTGGGATTAAATTAACAATTTTGATTGTTGTTCCGCTGCGTATAATCTCTGATTTGATCTATAAAAACCAACAAATGGTACCAGAGCCATCTTCACATATATATATATATTTTGAATCTGTGTGGGTTTAGTTTTATACATTTATTTATTCATGATGAATGAATGGATGGCTTAATATGATTGAATGCACGGGAATCTTGAATCATTAATTGTATGGTGTTTTTGGGTTCGAATATGTTTATGATTAGATTATTATGTAAGCCATTAAGGGGCATAGGATTTATGTAATTTTATTTGGTTTTTGACATCATAAAATTGTAATTCCGATCACACAAAGTCAAAACAGAGCCCGGGATTCAAAATTCAGCCACCGTTCCTCCAAGGCCATCCTCCGAGTCGCTGCCGGGGACGTCATACGGACTTCCGTACGGTTCCGTACAGTGGGCCCCGACAGCACCTTCAAGTGCCATGTGTCCCCGTCTTACTGGTCCAGAATTTTTTTATTTTTTAGAAATTAATCTGTTATTTTTTTAATTTTTAAAATGTTAAATATCCTATTTGTTAGAAATTTGATGTTTAAATAATCAGATACTTTTGTTATCCTAACAAACTTTTTTTCAATATCTTATTTAAAAATTTATTTTTCAAAATAACATATTTTAATTAAATTTATTTCTATTTTTTTAATTAAAAGTTGTTTTAATTAAAAGGAAAATAAAATTATGATTATTTAAAATTTTTGTTTTAATTAATCAAGATAATTAGAAAATTATTTTCTTATTATTATTCTGGACCAACGACACATATCCTACCGAAAGTAAAGTAAAGAAGTCTGATGGAGATCAAGACGAATTTTATTTTATTTTAATTTTATAAAGAGGTTGTAAAATTAGAAATACCCAAAAGCACCCGGTTCAACATTTATTGTTTATTTATTTATTTAAATAATTGTGTTTCATGTGATTGATAACTGTTCATGCATTTTGTGCCATACATAAAAAACCCACACAGTCATTATCATGCATCTCATTGGTAGAAACATAATTATTAGGACTGTCTTATATGTTTATATGATTTGTTTTGCGAAACCAATTGCATATAAATTACTTAGTTTTATTCTTTGAAAACTTGGTAAAATATCACACTAATTTTTTAAGTCTTTATGACTTAATTTCTTTAAACCAACTTTATTTTAAAATTGTATTTTAGTAAAGTTTAGATGAATATAATTGGTAATTTAAAATTGGATATGGACCTAGAAACTTGCTTTCTTACTAATTTTAATTATGTTCATAAAGTTTAAAGAATCTATAATTAATTTGGAATTAATTAGGTTAAAACACTTATTTCAAAATAGTGAGTGGGAGAGGGTTGATAACTCAACATAACCCATGGTCTCCATTATTAATATAACACTGTGAGATATGAATAGTGCCTCGAGACGACTTTGTTTCTATCCCCCTAAGGAAGGTGTCTAGCATGTCAATAGCAATGTTATATTTCTTACAAAGATAGGAACTAATGATGTATTTTAGGTTTGACCGACCCTAAGGCGGCATGTCCTAAGTTAAGTTATGAACTCCGAAATAATGGGTTACACTCACAAAGTTATGATTAAGCTTTTGCAGTGGATAATCATAACTTGACCAAACTAAGTGATACTTTAATGTTTAAAAGAGAAAATAATGAGATATGTTAAGTTTTAAACAATAAAGATAAGAATGTCTTATAAATTCTCTAGGATTAATTTGACTGACCCTAAGGTGGCACTTTAATTGTTAGAAAGTTTTCTCGTGGAAATTAAACTTTATTTTATGTGAATTAATTGTGCTCATGCATCACGTTTAATTTTCGAAACTTTGATATTTATTTATTTTTCTAAATATAATAATAATATTTTTATTTTTTATTTTATTCAGAATATGTCTGTCTCTGGTAATCCAATCACTGCTTTAATCGCACAAGAAAAATTAACTAGTGATAACTTCTTAAATTGGAAATCAAATATGAATCTGTTGTTGGTTAGCGAAAACCACAAGTTTCTCCTAAATGAGGAATGTCCTGGAGAACCTGGCACCACTACCCCGAAACATGTTCGGGACAAATATGATGCATGGATTCAATCCAATAACAAAGCTAAGTGTTATATGCTTGTAAGCATGAGTGATGTATTACGAACAAAGCATGAATCTATGGAAACTGCTTTTGAGATACTAGAATCTCTTAAGGAAATGTTTGGGCACCCATCTGATCAAAGTCATCATGAGGCTACTAGAACCTACATGAATGTTAAGATTAAGAAAGGTCAATCTGCGTGTGAGCATGTCTTGAACATGATCAGTGTACTCCATGAAGCTGAGATGCATGGAGCAGTCATGGATGAAAAGACACAAGTAAGCATTACACTTGAGTCTTTAACTTCTGCTTTTTCTACATTCACAACAAATTATGTCATGAATAAATTAGAATTTAACATGACACAATTGCTGAATGAATTACAAACTCTTGAGTCTTTGAACAAGATGATCTCAAGTCAGGCTGAAGCAAATGTTGTTGAAGCAAAACCATCTTCTTCAAAGAAGAAAAGAAAAGGCAATAACAATGACTGCAAACCTAAAAAGGACAATCCAAAAAAGACAAAGAAGTCCTCCAAGGCACCCGAGAACAAAAAGAACAATGACCCCAAACAAAAGGCACCCAAAGGAAAATGTTTCCATTGTAATGTCAACGGCCATTGGAAGAGAAATTGTCCAAAGTATCTCGCCAAGCTGAAAGAGAAAGAAAAAAAAGGTAAATTAGATTTACTTGTGCTCGAAACTTGTATGGTGGAACATGATAAATCATCATGGATAGTTGATTCCGGTTCCACTAACCATGTTTGTTCTTGTTTGCAGATGCTTGAGTCTGCAAAGCAGTTGGAGCAAGGAGAGATGACTATGAGAGTGAGAAGTGGAGCACTTGTTTCAGTGAAAGCATGTGGAACAGTCCGTTTAAATTTTAAGAACAATTTTTTAGTTTTGAATAATGTTCGTTTTATTCCCGAAATTACTAGAAACATTATTTCTTTATCTTTGTTACATGAACAAAATTTTGGCATTTCTTTTAATAATAATGTGATTTTTATTTCAAAGAATGGGAACAATATTTTTCATGCAAAACAAAAGGACAGACTGTACATGCTTAATCCAATTGAAAAATCACTCAATAATTCTGAATTATTCAAAGTAGCTAATCCACAATGTAACAAAAGACAAAAGGTTTCTAAAGAAAATGACACGTATCTTTGGCACTTAAGATTAGGTCATATTAGTCTAGAGAGGATAAACCGATTAACTAAAGATGGACCTTTGAGGGAACTAACAGCTGGAACCCTACTGGTTTGTGAATCCTGTTTAGAAGGAAAATTGACAAAACAACCTTTCACTTCAAAGGGAAATAGAGCCAAAGAACCACTAGAGCTTATACATAGTGATGTATGTGGTTCAATTAACATTCAAGCTCGAGGTTGTTATGAATATTTTGTCACATTTACTGACGACTATTCTAGATACGGTCATGTTTACCTAATTCTTAAGAAGTTAGAAACTTTTGATTGGTTTAAAGAATTCAAAGCCTTAGCTGAGAAGCAATTAGGTAAATCTTTAAAGACACTCCGATCTGACCGTGGTGGTGAATATTTGGATTCTAAATTCAAAGAATTCTTGCTGAAGCATGGTATTCTATCCCAACTCATCGCACCTGGAACACCACAACAAAATGGAGTTTCAGAGAGAAGAAACCGGACCTTGTTGGACATGGTCAGGTCTATGTTAAGCTACTCTTCACTTCCCTTCAAACAGCTAATTACATTTTGAATGTAGTTCCGTCCAAAGCTGTGACAAAGACACCACTAGAATTATGGAATGGAAATAAACCTAGGTTATGACATTTCCGTATTTGGGGTTGTCCTGCTCATGTTCTAAGACCTAAATCTGGAAAACTGGATTCAAGGTCTGAAGTGTGTATGTTTGTGGGCTATGCTCCAGAAACAAGAGGTGGATATTTCTATAGTCCAAGTGATCAAAAGGTATTTGTTTCGACGAATGCAACCTTTTTAGAACACGACTATATGAATGATTTTAAGCCTCGGAGCAAAGTAGTTTTACAAGAACTAATGACAGATAAAGTTTCATCTCCATCTTCTTCATCAGTTAATGATAAAACAACCAAAGAAACCACAATTCCTAAAAAGGAAAAACCAGTGCAACGTCTTAGTGGGAGGGTTGTGAGACAACCTATTCGCTACGAACATGAGGCACGCGTTCTTGTATCAGATAATGAAAATGACGATCCATTGACTTTTAAAGAAGCAATGGAAGACCCTGATGTTAATAAGTGGCAAGCTGCCATGAATCAAGAAATGGAATCAATGTATTCCAATTCAGTCTGGTAACTTGTAGATCTGCCTGACAATGTTAAAGCCATTGGATGTAAATGGATCTATAAGAAGAAAAAGGGTGCAGATGGAAAGGTGGAGACTTATAAAGCAAGGCTTGTGGCCAAAATCTACACACACAGAGAAGGTGTAGATTATGAAGAAAAAATTTCTCCTGTAGCCATGCTTAAGTCCATTCGCATACTTTTCTCCATAGCTGCTATCTATGATTACGAGATCTGACAAATGGACGTCAAGACATCCTTTCTAAATGGCCAACTTGATGAAACCATATATATGGAACAACCATAAAGGTTTATTAATAAGGATCAAGGTCAAAAGGTATGCAAGTTGTTGAAATCCATATATGGATTGAAACAAGCATCAAGATTTTGGAACTTAACATTTGATGAAGCTATCAAAACATGTGGCTTCAAACAAAATGTTGATGAAGCATGTGTTTATAAATACATCAAAGGGAAAGTTGTGGTTTTCTTAGTTCTTTACGTTGATTATATCCTACTCGTTGAGAATGATGTAGAGACATTATCAAATGTAAAGAAATGGTTGGCTGACAAATTCCAAATGAAAGATTTGGGAGAAGCGAGCTATGTTCTAGGCATTAAAATTCTAAGAGATAGAAAGAACAAGCTTTTGGCACTTTCACAAGAAAATTATATTGATAAAGTGCTTGAAAGATTCTCTTTGGAAAATTCCAGAAAGGGTCAATTGCCGACCAGACATGGAATTACTCTTTGCAAAGATCAGTGTCCAAAGACACCACAAGAGCAAGAGGACATGAGAAAGTATCCCTATGCATCAGCTGTAGGGAGCCTAATGTATGCAATGTTATGTACTAGACTTGACATATGTTATGCAGTAGGGATTTTCAGTCGTTATCAGTCAAATCTAGGTTTGGAACATTGGATTTCAGTGAAACATATTCTCAAGTATCTCAAGAGAACGAGGAACTATATGCTAGTATATTCGGGTAGTGACCTTGAACCTACTGGATACACTGACTTAGATTTTCAATCAGACAAAGATAGTAGAAAATCTACTTCTGGGTCAATATTCACTCTTGGTGGTGGAGCAGTTGTCTGGAGAAGCATTAAGCAATCCAGTATAGCTGATTCAACCATGGAAGCTGGATACATAGTAGCTTGTGAAGCAGCTAAAGAAGCAGTTTGGCTTAAAAAGTTCTACATGGATCTGGAAGTGGTTCCAGAAGTGGAGAAACCACTTGTTCTTTACTGTGACAACAGTGGAGTAGTGGCCAATTCTAAAGAACCAAGAAGCCATAAGAGGGGAAAGCATATAGAGCGCAAATACCACTTAGTCAGAGAAATCGTACATAGAGGAGATGTGTCCATTCTGAAAATAGCATCAGAACACAACCTAGCAGACCCGTTTATGAAGATGCTTCCTGCAAAGCAATTCGAGGGTCATTTATGTAATATGGGATTGAGAGAAATTCCTTACTTGCTTTAAGTACAAGTGGGAGATTGTTAGGAGTATGTCCTAAAAGCATGTAAAAGACATTTATTACTTCAATAAATTAATAAATACAATGGTCTATTATTGTTATATTTAGATTATTAAATTATTGCTTGAATAATTTTTATAAAAATCAGAAAAATTCCATATTCTTTAAGGGATTTTTATCCCTGGGGTTTGAATTTTGAATTTCAAATAATTTTGTTTAATCAGTTATTTAATTATTCTTTTTAGATATGATTTAAATAAACAATTAAATGTAAATATCTTATCAGTTTTATTTTGAATTGTTTTTTTAATAAAATAAAGATTATTTAATTAGAATAAATATATTTATATAAGTCTGATAGTACGTGACTTTGAGAATAAAAATATAGACTCTCTCTCTCAAAAGCGATATTTTTATCAAAAACCTAAAAGCAATTCTAAACCTTCACTCTGTCAAACCTCTCTAGATCTCATGTGTTGAGTACATCTAGAGAGTCACATAAATCAACATTTTGAATCCTATGTACCCACACACGTCCTTGTGTGTTTGAGGATTGGTCTAGAAGATCAGGGTGTGAGCTTTCAGATTGCTGGATTGGAAGATCATTGATTTTATACAAAAAGATTCAAGGACACTTGATAGGCTACAAGAGGTAATCCCTGATCTATTTTGTATATAATTTAATATTTATATATGTATATGATCCTGGCTGATATTAATATTTATTAAAGACACTTGATAGGCTACAAGAGGTAATCTCTTATCTGTTTTGCATGTGATTTAATATTTATACATGTATATGATCATGGATATTATTAATATTTATTATAATGGGTCTATATATTCTGTTGCACACCTTTGATTTGATCATTTAATACCAACAATTCTACCAGTGTTCAACTGCTCAGATGTTTTCCTTATATTCGATGTGTTTCATGAGTAATAACTGCTCAAACAGATTTAGTCAAGTAGCAAGTGACCAAAGATCTTTCAACCCTCAATCAATTGGGGGGCACATAGGGTATACTAGTATATAATTCAACACAGGCAATGAGAGCACGAGTTAAAATATTTGTTTTTAGGCTGACTTGTAAATTTTTGAAGTCAAAAAAGGCCATTAAGCAAACTTGTTTGAAAAAGCTTAAGTAACTTGGAATTTTTCAAAATTTGAAGTTAGAAGTAGATATTCGTGTGAAAATAAACATTATGCTCATAAAATGTTAGAGTAATAAGAGTGTGAGAAAGTATACATAGTAGGGACTTATGAAATGTCTATAATTTTTTAGTTAGAAAACTAAGTACTCATGCAAAAATACAAGGTATAAATCAAAGTGACTTTACTATTCACAAAATACTTAGAATGTTTTAAGAAAAGTAAAGTAAATTTCACTGGTATAAAATTTCACTGGCCAGTGGAGCATACATCACTTGTCGGGTAAGAAGTTCCCTAGTTAGGCACACTTGTTGTAACGACCCAAAATTACTAATAAGGCTTAAGGCCCTTGATTAGTGTGCTGGGAGGGCATAATTAGTTTATGTGTGATTTAAATGATTTAATGAATGATTATGTGATAAGCATGCTTATATGATTATAAGGATATGTGAAATGCATGACTACGAGTATTAGTATGCATATAGGCCTTGTTTTGCGTATAGGGGCATATTAGTAATTTTAGCCTGTAGAGGTCATAAATATGATTATATGCGATAAATTGTTGAGACCACATTATTATGTGGATATATATTTGCAGCATATAACTCGAGACGGTCCTAGTGAGCGGTTTTGCGAAATAGTCACAGTGGGGATTTATACCCGGCTCAGGGGAGCCTAGGGGTATTTTCAGGAATTTAGGAGATATATTGGAGATTATTAAACATTGGGTAAATAATTTTTTATTAAGTGGATGACGGGATTTAGGTGGTAAATATTAGGAACACTTGAGGAATTAGTGGGAATTGGGAACAAATGACAATTATAGCCCTAGTTTAGATTAAGGTTAGCTTTATTTTGGGAGGGCATTATGGTCATTTGTTAGTTAAGGATGTGATCAGTTGTCTAAGTTAGATTAAGGCAGAAGGGTTGAGAATATTCTAGGAAAAAAAGGTTCAGCTCTCTCTCTCTCTCTCTCTCTCTCTCTCTCTCTCTCACTCTCTCTCTCTCTCTCTCTCTCTCTCCCATCCCCTCATGTTTTCTCTCTTACTCTCACTCTCCTTCATTGAAATTAAAGTTAAGCTTGGGCTGGGAAACTTGGAGGAATTTGAGGAAGAATTTAGCTGGGACTTGAAGGATTGGAGTTGGAAAATTGAGGTAAGAGTCTGGCTCTAGTTTATGTGTTTTTGTTGCTGAGTTTAAGTATGAGGATTAAGGTATGCATGAGTGTGGTGATAGAGTAAGTTTTTGGTAGGAATTTCAATGGGTTATGCTTGATTACTATGACTCAATTGAGATATAGTTTCTGTGTTAGTGATTGAGAGTATTAGATAAAAGAAATAGGTGAATATGGGTCTTAATTTGTAACTTGATTGGTGTTGAATTGGTGGGATCAAAGAGGGAAAATTCTGGGCTTGGTTGAGTGTTCATGGTTGGAAGAGGAAGGAGGAAAATCCAGGTTTTCCCTGGGTTCGCAGAGTGCGTCGTGACCCAGCCTGGGGGCACCACGGCGCGTGTGTCCCTCCTGGCCTTGGGAGCTCTTTGACTTGGGGGCGCATCGCGACTTGCTTAGCCAAGTAGTGACCCACCTCCCCTTTGGTGTGAGAGCTTGCTCTCTGACTTGGGGCAAGTCGCGACTGGCTGGGCCAAGTCGCGACCCGCCTGGGGGTTTTGAACTTGGAAGAGTTCTTAGTGTCCTTAGGGCTCAGGGGTTCGAACCTAGGGGCTCGGGACAATTTCTACTGCCCGATTTAGTAGAAGTTGAGGTTCCGGAGGCTAGTTTTGCTACCTAAGTATTTTATTTTTGGTTGGAAGTTGATAGATATCGATAATTCTTGTGACTAGGTTTGTCGCCAAGGCTCGAGGCTAGGGATCGTGCTCGGACTCAATTCACCTTCTCTGCTCGGAAACAAAGGTAAGAAAACTGCACCCGGTTATGTGGTCATGTTGGGACTAAGAGTTCCCTATACTTGTATGTAGTGTCATATGATGGTATTATGTCATGGGGACATGAGATAAACGACCTAAGAGTGCAAGAATTAATATTGGCGCACAAGGATGCAGCTCGACCATTGGTAGCTGAGGTTAATTATATAATCACTGAACTCGGCCTAAGTGAGCCAGAGTCAGTGGATTGAACTGAGAGTGCGGCCTAAGGGCATCGACCCGAAATATTGTATGATATGTTTATTGATGTTAATCTGGTGATTATGGCATGTTTATTACCTGAATGATTAAGTATTGATTTTTTGACTAATATTACTGATTATGTGAATGATGTGGTCTATTAAGTTTTTGATTAATGACTTGTGAGTTATCTGATTATTGTTATTGATCATGGTTTGTTATATGGTTTTCTTGCTGGGCCTTGGCTCACGGGTGCTACGTGGTCAGGTAAAGGCAAGGGTAAGCTGGACCAACCCTGATTTGGAGAGCTCTGGGGTCGGAATGTACATAGCTGGCTGCTCAGTCGCCACGGCCGAGGGATGATACAGGGACAAAAGACCCTAAAATGCCTATTTTTCCATTAGATCGGCTTATGGTTGTTTATAACCTTTGATAATTTGTAAACTGTTCTTTAACCGTGTTTATTTTCGGGATCCCGTGTAACAAACATTTATTTAAATGAAAATTTGTCTTTTCTGACCAAAATCTTTTAACCTTAGTTCAGTAATGGTTTAGCGACACATTTTCAACAAAATGACTTGATTAGCAATTCTTGCACCTTTATTAATACACAGTGTAACGGTCTTGGTTACCCAGGACGTTACAACTTGGTATCAAAGCAGTCTAGATTTAAGGGGACCTGAAGACTAGCTGGACATGTACATTTGCCGTTAAAGACAAGCTCGACTCAGGGTTTGGTAATTGTGTATACATGTTTATGTGCTTAAGTGACTAGAAAGAAATATGAATGCTAATATCTGTTTGATTGGTAGGGAGCATGAGATACTTATAGGGCCTTTATATCTTGACTGCTTGTGATTGGTTGTGTTTTCAATGGTGATGCATGGAAAGATTGTTACCCTGTCATCATAGTCTGACTGCCAAGTCGTTGATTGCAGATTAACTTTGATAGCTATGTGTCCAAGATGATTTGTATGACTAACCGGCACTGGGTCTGAGGCAAGGGATGATGACCAGGGCCAAAACCCTCCGCCAGTCCCTGAGAATTGGCAGCAGATTATGGCAGATATGAAAGCTCGGCTTCAGAGCCAAGATGAGCAGATCTGACTTCTGAGGCAGCAGGCTCTGTTAGGGAGTGTTGCACCCATTATGCCACCTGCAGTGGCACCAGCTGTACAGTCAATTGAAGTTGGGAATAGGTGGGAACCGTTGTATGAGCGGTTTAGGAGACAGCATCCTCCAACTTTTGAGGGGGGACCAGATCCACTAAAGTCCGAACAGTGGATGAGTATGATTACTGCTATTATAGACTTCATGAGGGTAGAAGGTCATGACAGAGTGGTCTGTGCCGCATATATGTTGAGAGAGGATGCCCGCATTTGGTGGGAAGTTGCATCACAGACCAGGGGTGTTACTACCCTGGGTTGGGATGGATTCAAGGATTTGTTCAATCAGAAGTATTACAATGTTAGCATCAGGGCAGCGAAGGTTAATGAATTTGTGGGGTTGGTTCAGGGCAACATGACAGTTACAGAGTATGCCCTGAAGTTCGATAGACTTGTGAAGTTCGCACCTGATCTTGTCCCTACTGATGCAGCTAGGCAGGACAGATTTATCAGAGGGCTTAATGTTATGAAAGCCTGAGATGTGAGGATTACAACAGTACCTGGGGGGATGACTTATGCCCAGGCTGTTGAGAATACTCTTACCGCTGAGGAAGCAGAGAACAAGATCTGGAGGGAAAGTGCTGCAAGACGAGAGGGTCATAGAGCGGTGCCTCCATGTTCTGGGTCTGGTAGTGGCAGAGGCCCCAGTGATCTGAAGAGGAAGACCCTTGACACTTCGACCATTGCTAGTCCTGATAGGAGGGGTCGGGGTGTTTAGGGTGGCCTTCAGGGAGGCAGTGACATATGGAGAAGCTACCCAGAGTGCGCAAGGTGTAGAAGACACCATCTGGGCGAATGTCAGGCTAAGGCCTATTATGTGTGTGGGGTGGTGGGACACCTCAAGAAGGATTGCCCAACTATGAAGAAAGGGGAAGCAGAGAAGGTGGATAGGTTGACTCTAGCACGAGTGTTCACCTTGACTCAGGCAGAGGCCGAGGCTAGTCCCTCGGTAGTGACAAGTCAGCTTTCTAGCTCTAGCGCTAGCTCTCCTTTTACTGTATTGATTGACTCTGGTGCTAAACATTCATTTGTTTCTAGTAAAGTAATTGTTAGATTGTGTAGACCTAGTGAGTATTATACTGTAGGGTTTGGGACTATATTTCCTACACGGGAACTGGTAGATTCTAGGAGGTGGATTAGAGACTGCCAGTGATGGTTGATGGTAAGGAACTATCAGTGGACTTGATTAAGTTGGGTATGGAGAATTTTGATATGATTTTGGGGATGGATTGGCTGGCTAGATACAGTTCTACTATCGATTGTAGGAAGAAGATCGTGACCTTTGAGCTGGAGGGCGAGGATCCCTTTATTTTTGTGGGTGTGGTATGTGGACCCCGCATACCCATGATATCAATGCTGAGAGCCAGAGACTTGTTACAGGAAGGATGTATAGGCTTTCTGGCTAGTGTGGTGGATACCACTAGGGTTTTGCCAACAGGGTCGGGGGAGACTAGATTGGTTCGTGAATTTTTGGATGTATTCCCTGATGATTTACCAGGGTTGCCACCGCACGGGGAGATTCAGTTTGTTATTGAGTTGGCACCAGGGACAAAGGCAGTGTCGAGAGCACCATATAGAATGGCACCGGCAGAACTTAAGGAATTGAAGATACAGCTACAAGAACTTCTGGATTTAAGTTTTATTAGGCCTAGCTACTCGCCATGGGGTGCTCCAGTTTTGTTTGTGAAGAAGAAGGACGGGACTTTGAGGATGTGTATAGACTACAGGGATTTGAACAAGTTGACCATCAAGAATAAGTATCCTCTACCAAGGATTGATGACTTGTTTGATTAGCTACAGGGAAAGGCTGTATTCTCGAAGATTGATCTTCAATCTGGTTATCACTAGTTGAGGATCAAGGACGAGGATATACCGAAGATGACCTTCCGAACGAGGTATGGGCACTATGAGTTTCTGGTCATGTCGTTTGGTTTGACCAATGCCCCAGCTGCCTTCATGGACTTAATGAACAAAGTGTTCAAGGACTTCTTGGATTAGTTCATCATTGTCTTTATCGATGACATTTTAGTATACTCCAGTTCAAAGGCAGAGCATGAGTTGCATCTTTGACAGGTCTTGCAGAGGTTAAGAGAGCACTGATTGTATGCCAAGTTTAAGAAGTGTGAGTTTTGGCTACCAGAAGTGACATTCCTTGGACATATAGTTGGTGAAGATGGGATTAAGGTGGATCCGTCTAAGGTGGAGGCAGTGGAAGATTGGCCGAGGCCAAGGAATGCCTCGGAGGTTCGAAGTTTCCTCGGGTTAGCGGGTTACTACAGGCGGTGCGTGGAAGGGTTCTCGAAGATTGTTGCACCAATGACATAATTGACACAAAATAATTTGAAGTTCGTCTGGTCAGACAAGTGTGAGAACAGTTTTCAAGAGTTGAAGCGACGACTTATTACTGCACCTGTGCTAAGTCTTCCTTCGGAGGGAGGAAAGTTCGTGGTATATTGTGATGCATCAAGGTTGGGTTTGGGCTATGTGTTGATGCAGAACGGGAAGCTTATAACTTATGCATCACGGCAGCTGAAGGAGTATGAGCAGCGATATCCTACCCATGACTTAGAATTGGCAGCGGTGGTATTCGCACTAAAGGTTTGGCGACATTACCTGTATGGGGAGAAGTGTGAGATATACACTGATCATAAGAGTTTCATGTACTTCTTCACGCAGAAGGACCTGAACATGAGGCAAAGGCGTTGGCTGGAGTTGGTAAAGGACTATGACTGTGATATTCTTTACCTCCCAGGGAAAGCCAATGTGTTGGCGGATGCATTGAGCCGGAGGGGCTCGGAGCAGTTATTTAGTTCCACTCAGATTTTGAGGGAGTTGGCTGATGAGATGTCTAGAGAGTTGGTGGTGGGCTGGTGTGCCAACATTACTTTGCTGTCGACCCTACTATAGCAGATTAAGGAAGGTCTGATGGTGGATGCTCAGTTACAGGAGGTTAGAGAGAATGTCTTAGTGGGGGCAGCTAAGGACTGTTCTATTTCTGAGGTTGGTCTGCTACGGTATCAGGGTCGGATTTATGTTCCGACTGATGTGGGGATTGGACGAGAGATACTGGATGAATCTCATACTACGCTGTACTCACTTCATCCGGGTACCACAAAGATGTATCAGGATCTATGGACGTTGTATTGGTGGCCCGGGATAAAGAAGGATGTGGTGGAGTACGTGGCTAGATGTTTGACCCGTCAGCAGTTGAAAGCTGAGCATCAACGACCAGCAGGGTTGCTTCAGCCTTTGGGTATTCCCGAGTGGAAATGGGAGGATATTATGATGGACTTTGTTGGAGGTTTACCCAGGATAGTGGGGCTTCATGACTCAGTGTGGGTGATAGTGGACAAATACACCTAGTCAACTCATTTTCTTCCAATGAAGACAATATATATGGTGGATCAGTATACAGAGAGGTATGTGAGGGAGATCATACATCTCCATGGGGTTCTTAAGTCTATAGTGTCTGACCGGGACCCTATCTTCACCTCCAAGTTTTGGAGTAGTTTACAGAAGGCTATGGGGACTCAGTTGAAGTTTAGCACAACCTTTCATCCTCAAACTGATGGACAATCTAAGAGGACGATTCAGGTGTTGGAGGATATGCTTAGGGCATGTGTGATCTACTTTGAGGGATCTTGGAGTAAGTACCTTCCGTTGATTGAGTTCTCATACAACAACAGTTATCAATAAATGATTGGAATGGCTCCATATGAGATGTTATATGGAAGGAGATGTAGATCGCCCATTCATTGGGATAAGATGGGCAAGAGGAAGTATTTGGGGCTGGACATGGTTCAGAAGACCAAAGAAGCTATTGAGAAGATCCGAGCTAGGATGCTTGCTTCACAGAGCAGACAGAAAAACTACGCTGATCCTAAGCGTAGGGACATGGAGTTCCAGGTTGGAGACCACGTGTTTTTGCGAGTTTCACCACTGCGAGGGGTAAGGAGGTTTGGGAAGAAGGGCAAGCTGAGCCCTAGATTTATTGGACCTTTTGAGATCCTGGAGATGATCGAACAGGTGGCTTACAGGTTAGCTTTGCCACCGTCGTTGTCAGGAGTTCATGATGTATTCCATGTTTCTATGCTTCGGAAGTACGTCTCAGATACAACACATGTGTTGAGGTATGAAGACTTGGAATTGCAGACATATTTGTCCTATGAGGAGCGACTGATTCAGGACTTGGATCGGAAAGATAAGGTTCTACTGGTCTGGTATAAAATTTCACTGGTCAATAGAGCATACATCACTTGTCGAGTAGGAAGTTCACTGGTCAGGCACACTTGTTGTAACGACCCAAAATTACTAATAAGGCTTAAGGGCCTTGATTAGTGTGTCGGGAGGGCATAATTGGTTTATGTGTGATTTAAATGATTTAATGCATGATTATGTGATAAGCATGCTTATATGATTATATGGATATGTGAAATGCATGACTACAAGTATTAGTATGCATATAGGCCATGTTTAGCGTATAGGGGCATATTTGTAATTTTGGCCCGTAGAGGTCATTAATGTGATTATATGCAATAAATTGTTGAGACCACATTATTATGTGGATATATATTTGCAACATATGAATTGAGACGGTCCTAGTGAGCGGTTTGGCGAAATAGTCACAGTGGGGATTTATACCCGGCTCGGGGGAGCCTGGGGGTGTTTTTAGGAATTTAGGAGATATATTGGAGATTATTAGACATTGGGTAAATAATTTTTTATTTACTGGATGTCGGAATTTAGGTGGTAAATATTAGAAACACTTGAGGAATTAGTGGGAATTGGGAACAAATGACAATTATAGCCCTAGTTTAGATTAAGGTTAGCTTTATTTTGGGAGGGCATTATGGTCATTTGTTAGGTAAGGATGTGATCAGCTATCTAAGTTAGATTCAGGCAGAAGGGTTGAGAATATTCTAGGAAAAAAATGTTCAGCTCTCTCTCTCTCTCTCTCTCTCTCTCTCCCATCCCCTCACGTTTTCTCTCTTACTCTCACTCTCCTTCATTGAAATTAAAGTTAAGCTTAGATTGGGAATCTTGGAGGAATTTGAGGAAGAATTCAGCTGGGAATTGAAGGATTGGAATTGGAAAATTGAGGTAAGATTCTGGCTCTAGTTTATGTGTTTTTGTTGCTGAGTTTAAGTATGAGGATTAAGGTATGCATGAGTGTGGTGATAGAGTGAGTTTTGGGTAGGAATTTCCGTGGGTTATGCTTGATTACTATGATTGAATTCAGATATAGTTTCTGTGTTAGTGATTGAGAGTATTAGATAAAATAAATAGGTGAATATGGGTCTTAATTTGTAACTTGATTGGTGTTGAATTGGTGGGATCAAAGAGGGAAAATTCTGGGCTTGGTTGAGTGTTCATGGTTGGAAGAGGAAGGAGGAAAACCCAGGTTTTCCCTGGGTTCGTAGGGCACGTCGCGACCCAGCCTGGGGCCGCCACTGCACGTGTGTTCCTACTAGCCTTGGGAGTAGCGACCCGCCTCCCCTTTAGTGTGAGAGCTTGCTCTCTGACTTGGGGCAAGTCACGACTGGCTGGGCCAAGTCGCGACCCGCCTGGGGGTTTTGAACTTGGAAGAGTTCTTAGTGTCGTTAGGGCTCGGGGGTTCGAACCTAGGGGCCCGGGACAATTTCTACTGCCCGGTTTAGTAGAAATTGAGGTCCTGGAGGCTATTTTTGCTACCTACGTATTTTATTTCTGATTGGAAGTTGATAGATATCAATAATTCTTGTGACTAGGTTTGTCACCAAGGCTCGAGGCTAGGGATCGTGCTCGGACCCAATTCACATTCTTCGCTTGGAAACAAAGGTAAGAAAACTGCACCTGGTTATGTGGTCATGTTGAGACTAAGAGTTCCCTATACTTGTATGTAGTGTCATATTATGGTATTATGCCATGGGGACATGAGATAAACGACCTAAGAGTGCCGGAATTAATATTGGCGCACAAGGACGCGGCTCGGCCACTGGTAGCTGAGGTTAATTATATAATCACTAAGCTCGGCCTAAGTGAGCCGGAGTCAGTGGGTTGAATTGAGAGTGCGGCCTAAGGGCGTTGACCTTGAATATTGTATGATATGTTTATTGATGTTAATCTGATGATTATGGAATGTTTATTACCTTAGTGATTTAGTATTGATTTTTTTACTGAAATTACTGATTATGTGAATGATGTGGTTTATTAAGTATTTGATTAATGACCTGTGAGTTATCTGATTATTGTTATTGATCATGGTCTGTTATATAGTTTTCTTGCTGGGCCTTGGCTCACGGGTGCTACGTGGTGCAAGTAAAGGCAAGGGTAAGATGGGCCCACCCTGATTTGGAGAGCTCTGGGGGTGAAATGTACATAGTCGGCTGCTCGATCGCCACGGCCGAGGGATGATACAGGGACAGGAGACCCTAAAATTCCTATTTTGCCATTAGAATTGCTTATGGTTTTTTATAACCTTTGAGATTTTGTAAACTGTTCTTTAACCCTGTTTATTTATGGAATCTCGTGTAACAAACATTTATTTAAATGAAAATTTGTCTTTTCTGACCAAAATATTTTAACCTTAGTTCAGTAATGGTTTAGTGACACATTTTCAACAAAATGACTTGATTAGCAAGTCTTGCACCTTTATTAATACACAGTGTAACGGTCTTGGTTACCCAGGGCGTTACACTTGTCCCTGTCTGGTCAACTCCGTCGTCAACATTCAGGACCTCCTCTAGTCGGAATGATAAAGTAGGAGAGGAAGGCACAGTGCCAGTTGGAAGAGTTTCTTCCTCGGCGACCTTGGCTTCACATTTGGCGAGCTCTTCAGCCTTTGCCTCTTCAAAAAGAAAGTCAAGGTTGAGAGACTTATTTAGCTTCCATATCTGACAGAAGCAGTTGAAGCAGATCTCTTCATAACGAGCCCAGATCAACTTCCTTGTCTTGTTTCAATTCTTCATTCTCTTGAGTCATTTTCTCCAACTTTTCGGTCAATGTCTTGTTGGCCTGGATCTGCTTACTATTTTCATCAGCCAACTCCTTCAGAGATTTATCTCGGTCGGCAATAGTTTTCTCTGCCTGCAGGACATTTCTTAGATATTCTTTTCAGACTTAGTCAGGCTTTCAATCTTTGCCTGGGCTTCAACCAATTGATCATTCAAGACTTTGACCAGCTCCTTATAGTCAATTGCTCGACGTAGAGCATGACTAATAGTGATGAGTCCCTGAAATAAATAACAAAAAAGTACTTAGAATAAGATCAATCAATAAGAAAGTGTGCGCTTTTTATGATAAGATACTTACACTCATTACTTCTACGAGGCCTTTGTGGAGGAAAACTTCAACGCTCTACCTGGGTAGAGTCTCAAAGGTATGAGTTGCTTTTCATGGTAAAGAGTCTGATCTAATAACTCTTTTCCATACTCACCAGCAACGTGAATGGGCTCACTTAAGATGACTTGTCAGGTAGTTTTCTTTGGGGCAAAAGGTGGAATAAACAGAGGAGTCAAGCGTGGGATAGTAGCTAACTAGTCGAATGGTCTCCCCTAGTCGGGCAGGATAGTCCTCGCAACCTTGCTTGGAGGATTCACACTGCTACCTTGACCAGTTTTTCTCTTCTAGGAAAGGAGAGTGTTGAATTGCTTTAACATGTCTGGATCTGCAAAAAAGTAAAGCAAAAACCCGGTCAGTGAAAACAAGAAATAAGTAAATGAAAAGTGTTATTGTGACCACATGACTCTACAAAATCATATCACAATCATTCTCAAAGTTATCTAGAACAAGATAAACTATGGTTACTGCTAGTAGAAAAACATTAGTTTAGAATTTCATCAAAATGCCATCCTCCTCCGATGACGACGAGTTGTCTTCTTTGAAGAGTTCAATGCTTTTTCCTTTCCCAAGCCTAGTAGGGAAGGCAGGTCAACAAGGGTCCTCGGGAAGAGGTTCTCTAATGATAAAATCACCTGGTCGGCATGGCTGGGGAAATGGTTCATGAGAGAACTGGTTAGTTACTACTTTGGTATCTGCTTTGACTGGTCGGTCGTGTTTGCTTCATTAGTAGTATTGCCCACAATAGTGTCTTGATTGTTCTGTAACAACCCCGCCAATTGAAGGTTATCCAAGTTGGCCAACTGCTCAACATCCTTCTCCTCAGTGGACATGTTAGCGAGAAGCTTTGCGCAGTCATACATCTCTCTGGACGGAAGAGGTCGGTAAAAAGGTCTCGCATGCGTAAAAGCGAAGTTATTAGCTTTAATATCTGAAGTAAGAAAGTATTTCGTATAGTACTTTCCAGGATTCAATTTATGGGCAATGCCATGAAGGTACTTAATCCCTAGTTTCCTATGAAAGAGGTGGAAAAAACATGTGTTCTTGTGGCTAGGATTAGTCCTAAAATTGAACAAGTAGTGTACCTCATGGGGAGTAGGTGGATTCTAGCCCTTGAAGTGATAAAGAATGTACAAATCAGACAAGGCTTGTATCCCGTTTGGAGCTATCTGGAATGCAAAAACATTAAAGTAATATGCTACTGACCGAAAGAAAGAATGCAAAGGGATAATGGCCCCTTCATAGATGTGATATCTAGACCAGGTGCAATAGGCTCTTCCGGGATTATTGCCTCTTTGGTGAAGGTGCGGGCATATCACACTCACTCCTTCAAGGCCCAAAGTCTGAGTGTATCTATCAAGCATTTTGGAGTTCAGCTTGGAAGCTTTAGCTACAAACCAAGATGCCACACAATCTTCCTCTTTCCTTGGTTTGAGTACAACAATTCATTGGATCCTGTTACAAAAGTCTGGGCAGCCTTTTCTTGGGTTTTCTAACTTTTCAGACTTGGCGGGGAGGCCTTGAAGAGGCTTCAGTCTCAACTTTTTCTAATAAATGTTCTCCCACAAAAGATTCTCATTCCACTATCTTTTGTGTCGCTCTACAAGCTACTTGGGGATCTTGTTCCTGAGGAAGTCGATTGAACTTTTTCACCCTCATTGGTTGGTGTTGACGCTGTTGCCTAAGGAACTGCTCTTTGTGAAGGAAATATAAAGATGACCGGGGAAGGATTTTCTTGAGACGACGAAGATGGTCCTCAGGAGTACGTTTGCTAGGAGATCTAGATGAAGAATCGTTGCTCTAAGGAATGTCACTTGACTCGGGAGATGAAGAATCATAGTCTATTTGGTTGTCACCTCCCCTGTAGTCGAAACGATGCATCTACAAAAAAATATGGGTAGGTGAGTAAACCAAACAGAAAATGAATGCAAAGTGAACATTTTACTGCCCAAATAAAAAATAAATATGAGCAGTGATGACAATTTTAAGCAGTTCACAAGAGAAAAAAAATTGGTGTCACATGGCACATTTCAAGATTCCATGTGTTCGGGTGCATAAGGCCTAGCCGATCGGGTGTCATGTTTTTGTGCTTGGGTGGTGCTAGGGTACCCAAAAATGTGCACAAACTTGAGCGGCTAAGTGTGTGATCAAAGCGGCTAAATGTGTGACCTGAGCAACTAAGTGGGTTCCGAGCAGCCAAGGCGTACTCGAGTAGCTAAGCATGGGTTCCAACCAGCCAAGGCGAACCCAACCAGTTCTCGACAAATCTGAACAGCCAATCCGATCGCCAATGATCAAATTCGAGAAGCTGAAAAAATGACAATGGACAAATGAAGCAATCCGATCGAGGTTTCCCAAAACAGTCCGGGAAAGCTCATTCTGAGCTGCTTACAAAACTCAAACCCGACCGGTGATAACTCTACAAAATAGAGTTATTTTATAACATTTTTTATGCTAATTGTTGCTTAGTCTTTGAGTTTTTAAGTAATTTATTAAGTTTTTAAGTAATTTTGCATTTATTCGTCTTATTGTAATTTTATAGATTTTTATATGTTTTTATAGATATTTTATTGTTTTATGTTGTAATTTAATTATTTAAAATTAGTATTGTTAGTTTGAATGCTAAAAATATGATTTTATTGAAATTAAATATTATGTAAGTTAAATTTTAATTAATATTTTCATCGAAATTATATGGTATATTTTATTAATGAAAATATTTAATTTTAATTTAGTTTATGATTATTTTGTAGAAAACAATGTTGCGTTTTGTTTATTTGGAAAGAAGATGAAAGACAAGAAAAACAAGAAAAATGAAGAGAAAAGTGGCATTTTCAAGGAAAAGAAAGGGAAAAAATGGCATTATTGAAATACCAAAAGAGAAGCTTATTGGCCTAAGCCTCTTGCCCCAGCCACGGCCCAGGCCCATCTGAAGCCTCCCTGTCCAGCAACGCCTGGGCATGCCTTCCCACCTCTTGGGCCCGTCTGCTTTATCTCAACCAAGCCCACCTGAAGCCCTGCTCCAGCCCAGCCAAAGACACTCCCAAGCCAGCAGCTGCCTCCCTCTCCCCTCCTTCAGCCCACCATGCAGACCCATCTGAAGCCTGTGACAGCCGCCTGTCTACTTTCCAACAGCCCACTACCCCCAGGCGTTTCCTCCAGGCCCAACCACACCTCCGCCTGCCTCAATAAGCCCACGCCTGCCAGCCAAACCACCGAGGCCCAATGCCACCAGCAGCCCCTAGGCCTGCCACCAACCCCCTTTGTGCATTTTGAGCCCTACAAAAGCATCTTTGTTCCCTTGTCCTCTTTTGTCTAAAATTG
The DNA here is from genome assembly GCF_963169125.1 of Humulus lupulus. Classification (NCBI taxonomy): domain Eukaryota; kingdom Viridiplantae; phylum Streptophyta; class Magnoliopsida; order Rosales; family Cannabaceae; genus Humulus; species Humulus lupulus. The sequence continues at coordinate 211,897,544 of NC_084793.1, forward strand.
TCATTTTTTACCCAAACTTTTCTACACATTTTACCTCAAAATCGTCATTATACCCGACAATTTACCCATATTTGCCATATTATAATTAATTTAAATTGATTATTTTAATACTCTCATTTTGGCTATAAATGGGGAATTTTCAAGACCATTTGGGGGTGCTTATTTTAGGAGGTTTACACTACAAAATTCCTACATTTTCAAGACCACTCCATTCTCTTCATCTTTTTCTTCTTTTTCGTCATTTTTTCTATGAGTTTTTATAGGAAAAATTTGGGGGTTCCTCCTCCAAATTTTCCTATTTATGTTTGTAATTTATATTCTAGTTATGAGTTTCTAATATTTTTAAGATTATTAAGGTGATGATGAAACAATATGTAACTAGATAGTATTTATGTTGTATGTTGATTTCCCATTTTGTGCAATAAGGTTTATGGATTTTCTTTTTCAAATATTTTCTTTCATCTTAAATATCTTGTATTTTTTATTGTTAGAACATATTTACACTTTGTTCTTCATTAGTGCAAAATCATTAATATTCTTTGATTAAGGTGTGCCATTAAATTGTGCACATCAAAAGCTTACAACAAACATATTATGTTTTGCCTTATATTTAATATTCATTGATTTATTTGTTATTTCATTAGATTGATTTACATTAAATACTTTGAAATTATAATTTTAAAAGTGAAGATAAATCCTACAATTCTATAATAATTTGTGCTTAAATATAATATCTAATTTGAATAAGTGATAGTTGATTAATTTCTACTATTAATGAAATTTAGGAATCAATATACTTATAAATATTATTGAACTTATATTTTGTGGATTCTAATACCTTAAAAATCTTCTTTTACCATCTTTATTTCTACTATTAATTTATTTTTATTTATTGTCTTAATTTATTTATTATTATCTTTTATTTTATTTTTATTATAAAAAAAATCTTATCAATCTTTGGAGCTAGGTTAGAATTTATTAATTTTGATTTAAAATAGTTTTCTTTTTTATTTTAGACACTCCTTTGGGTTCGACATTCTTGCTTACACGATCACTATTCTATATGAACGATTCATGCACTTGCAAGTTATAAATATTTAAAACATACCTGTTTTGGGTCCATCAAGTTTTTGGCGCCGTTGCCGGGGAGTTGCAAGAAAAGAAACGAAATTTATCTCAAGATTGGTGAATTCTTCTACTAGTTATTTTAATTGTTGCACCAAAAAAAATATATATTTATATAAGAAAAAGATAAAAAGAAAATTTGGGACGGTTCTACCACCCATAAAAAAAACTATTTATATTTATTGCATTTTTTTTAGTTGACGGCACTTGTGCCTCCTAATTTTTCTATCTTTTTAATTTTTATAGTTGACGGCATTTGTGTCTCCTATCTATCTTTTTAATTTTTATAGTTGACGGCACTTGTATCTCCTATTTGTCTTTTTAATTTTTATAGTTGATGGCACTTGTGCCTCCTAATTTTGTTGTAACTTTGTTGTAATTTTATTTCGTTTATATCTTTGTTAGTTGACGGCACTTGTGTCTCCTAGCTTTTGTGTTATTATTATTTTTATTATTGTTGTTATTTTGTGATAGTTGATGGCATTTGTGCCTCTTGACTTTTTATTTCATTATACTATTATTAGCTGATGGCACTTGTGCCTCCTAAATTTTGTTTAATATCTTAACTTTGTTTTTGTTCTCTTAATTTTATTTTCTTGTTCTTTTTACCTTAATTGTCATTTAAAAAAAAATAGTTTGTCATTTAGTTTTTACCATATGAATCATTTTTATTATAGTTAGAATTCTGAGTACAACTATTATGTGCAATCAAATTTAAATTATGGAGAAACTGATAATATGCATAATTACAGTGAATCCTTTGATATCCCATTTGCCTCCAACCTATAATCCAAATTTTTCATGGAGCCATACCAAATCTCCAATGAATCAAGAGCATGAATTCAACATACCTAATCAAATTCATGCCCAATCCGACCTATCATATCCCATTCAACAAGAAACGAGCCCATCTTTAGAGGATACCCTACAACAGTTCATGCAATCAACCTACCATATCTTACAAGCCCAGTCTCAGTCAATCTCAAAAATTGAGACAATAGTAGGACAACTTACAACTGTTATAGAGTCGAAAAAACAAGTTTATCCCAACCAACTCATTCACAATCAAAATAGTCAAATTCAAAGTGAAAAAGAGAATGAAGTAGTTGAAGAACCTGTAATATGCATTCAACCCCCTAATGAAACAAAAGAGTTGAATGATATAATTTTCGAGGCTCATGAGGAAAATGAAAAATATATAATTATATCTCAAGAGCCCATAATTGAACAAATTTGTATATTTACTCAAAATGAAAATGAGTCTAATATAGATATGCAATTTTCTTATTTTATTGATATTCCCTTAAAATTGCATATTTTTAATTTTCTTGTAGGTGTGATGTTGTCAATTATTATTTATGGCATTTGCATCAAAGTCATAACTCACCCTACTAATGAAATTTTACACCATCGATTGGGTGTAGGTTGAAAGAAAAAAAAATTATAGTCGAGCTAAAGACTATAAACTAAAGCGCTTTGTGGGAGGCAACCCATACTTTTTATGTTTCACTTTATATTTCACTTTTGTTGTGTGTTTTTGTTTCATGTTTTTCAAAAGCTTGAAAGAAACTTCTTGTCAAAAAAGAAGAGAAGAAAACAAATGAGTCAAATCAAGGAAGCATACATCCAAGGGAGTAGTTCTTAACTTTTTCCATTTTATTACTCATTGAGGACAATTTTTCATTTAAGTTTGGGGGTAGTGTGTATGTATTTTTCTTTGTGTTTAAATGTGTTTTATTTGTGTTTATGCATGTTTTACATTTGTTTTTAAATTAAAAAAAAAATTATATATTTTCTTTGTTTTGTTTGAAAAAAAAATATTGGTGATTTTCATTTTCCAATGATAAGAATTATGATTAAAATTGTTCTTAGTTCTTATAAAAATATAAATAAATCTTAAGCTTTATTTTTAATTTTTGAGTTAGTTTTGTTTAATTATAGATTTTTTTTTCATTATATGACACTTTTCGATTCTATATGAATTATTGTGATATTTGGACAAAGTTTATTTAAACATTAAATTCTTTAAATCTCTAAAAAAAAATTTGAAAAATTCTAGAATTTGCTTGATTATCTCTTGAGATTTAATTTATTTTTGTTTGCATAAGTTTGTCTAATGTTCACACAATGATTTGATGTTTTTGTGTTTACATGTTAAAATTTATTTTGAAAACAATTTTAACTTTTTAATTAATTACATAAGCTTTACTTTTATTTGTAATTTTCTTTGAACTATTTCCATTATGTAATTTTTGACGAAAATATTTGACATCACCAATTAAAAAAAAGTGTGTTTTTAATTTTTCTATTGCTTGAGGACTAGCAAAACTTTAAGTTTGGGGTGTGATAACTCTACAAAATAGAGTTATTTTATCACATTTTTATGTTAATTGTTGCTTAGTCATTGAGTTTTTAAGTAATTTTGAATTTATTAGTCTTATTGTAATTTTCTAGATTTTTATATGTTTTTATAGATATTTTATTGTTTTATGTTGTAATTTAATTATTTAAAATTAGTATTGTTAGTTTGAATGCTAAAAATATAATTTTATTGAAATGAATTGTTATGTAAATTAAATTTAATTAATATTTTCATGGAAGTTATATGGTATATTTTATTAATGAAAATGTTTAATTTTAATTTAGTTTATGATTATTTTGTAGAAAACAATGTTGCATTTTGTTTATTTGGAAAGAAGCGGAAAGACAAGAAATACAAGAAAAGTGAAGAGAAAAGTGACATTTTCAAGGAAAAGAAAGGAAAAAAAATGGCATAATTGAAATACCAAAAGAGAAGCTTATTGGCCCAAGCCTCTTGCCCCAGCCACGACCCAAGCCCATCTGAAGCCTCCCTGTCTAGCCATGCCTGGGCCTGCCTTCCCACCTCTTAGGCCCGCCTGCTTCATCTCAACCAGGACCACCCGAAGCCCTGCTCCAGCCTAGCCGAAGACACTCCCAAGCCAGCAGCTGCCTCCCTCTCCCCTCCTTCAGCCCACCACGCAGGCCCATCTGAAGCATGTGCCAGCCGCCTGCCTTCTTTCCAACAGCCCACTCCCCCAGGCGTTTCCTCCAGGCCCAACCACATCTCCGCCTGCCTCACGAGGCCCACGCCTACCAGCCAAACCACCGAGGCCCAATGCCACCAGCAACCCCTAGGCCTGCCACCAGCCCCCTTTGTGCATTTTGAGCCCAACAAAAGCATCTTTGTTCCCTTGTCCCCTTTTGTCTAAAATTGCCATTTTTTACCCAAACTTTTCTTACACATTTTACCCTAAAATCATCATTACACCCTACAATTTATCCCTATTTGCCATATTATAATTAATTTAATCAATTTAATTAATTTAAATTGATTATTTTAATACTCTCATTTTGGCTATAAATGGGGAATTTTCAAGACCATTTCGAGGTGCTTATTTTAGGAGGTTTTACACTACAAAATTCCTACACTTTCAAGACCACTTCATTATCTTCATCTTTTTCTTCTTTCTGGTCATTTTTTCTATGAGTTTTAGAGGAAAATTTTTGGGGTTCCTCCTCCAAATTTTCCTATTTATGTTTGTAATTTTTTGGTTTGTAATTTCTATTCTAGTTATGAGTTTCTAATCTTTTTAAGATTATTAAGGTGATGATGAAACAATATGTAACTAGATAATATTTATGTTTTATGTTGATTTCCCATTTTGTGCAATAAAGTTTATGGATTTTCTTTTTCAAATATTTTCTTTCATCTTAAATATCTTGTATTTTTTATTGTTAGAACATATTTATACTTTGTTCTTCATTAGTGCAAAATCATAATATTCTTTGATTAAGGTGTGCCATTAAATTGTGCACATCAAATGCTTAGAACAAAAATTATGTTTTTCCTTATAAATAATATTCATTGATTTATTTGTTATTTCATTATATTGATTTACATTAAATACTTTGAAATTATAATTTTAAAAGTGAAGATAAATCCTACAATTCTATAATAATTTGTGCTTAAATAGAATATCTAATTTGAATAAGTGATAGTTGATTAATTTCTACTATTAATGAAATTTGGGAATCAATGTACTTATAAATATTATTGAACTTATATTTTGTGGATTCTAATACCTTATGTTGGCATGGTTTTTCGCCAACAGTGTATTACGAAAATTAGCTGGAATGAACTAGTGCTTAAGGGTAAACCGTAATGAGAATAATCACTCTTTAAGGTACTTACAATGATATAATAAGAATACTCGTTCCTTTTTACATGGTTCAAAGGTTAAAATCTCCCTAGTCCACGAGTCAATATTATTGTTGTATATCTCTTTCTATTTTTATAGAGTATTTGCATTACAGAAAGAATCCAACCCCTTGCACTACCCAGGATCTTGGTATTTATAGGAGAATGATCTCTGGGTAGGAGTTGGGGTCATCCCGTGATCTCTTGATCCTTCACATCATCTCTGTGACATTAATGATTAATATCTAAATTTTATATTGAAGTATGGTCTAATCAATAGGTAAAATGGATAATGGGTCGCATGGCCTAAATCAGGCATGGGATGTCTGATCACGCATGTTTATATTGCGTATCCGGGAATTCGAGAATAAAACAGACAAGTGATGTCTGTTTTATGCACGTTTATATTGCATGGTCAACTTTATAAAGATCTGGGGGTACGTCAGACCTCTGGCGTACCACGAGCTTAACGTAATGTCAGCTCGTGCCTTTTTGATGCCATAGTACACAAATGGTTCCAGGTGGTAAGTTGCTAAATGACTCATCAGATCGAGCTATTCGTCTAGGGAATCATGCTAAATTCCCCCGAATGAAAAGTGAACACGTGGAACATCGATTATAGCCTTTTGCTTGCCAGATGTACCCGAGCTGCCTAAAAAGATACGTGCTGATTTTCAGGGCGTAGATTTTCCCCCCAAGTCCCTGCTCGTGTTCTATGACATCACTTCTGACATTCACGGCAGGGACTTTTAAACTTCCTTTGCGATTATCCAGACCCTGCCCACCATTTGAGTACTGGACACGTGGAACGCTAAGATTGGCATCTATTCAGGTTTCTAGGATTGTATTAAATGGCCTGGCCACCTTTTTGCCACCGTTTCTTCTTTCGAATCATGACCCCCGTATCTTGCATTAACCTGATCAGACGGTCCTTATTACCTAATTCCTTTTACGTATAAATAGGGCTTGCAATTTTCAGTACACATCACCTTTCATTCGAAATTTTTCTTCATTTTCTCTCTTCCGAGTTTCAAAAACTCTTCTTCTTCTTTTGATTAAAATCCCAGAAATCCCCATATTCTCGTCACAAAAACCCCTCGGAAGCCCAGAATTAAGAATTTCTCCAAGACTCTTACATCTACGCTGCTTGCAACTTCGCGTGGCAAACGTACTGTAAGTTTCTTGTTTTTCGTGTGTTTCAATTTTCTTCCTTTTTTTTTTGTCATGTGACTCTACATTTCATAGTCACCAACAGTAGGTTGTTCTTGAATAACTTTGGTGCATAGTTTGCGATTTTAGGTGTATTGAACAGATCCTAAAACATGTCTAGGATTGTGATGTTCATAACTAGGTAATTTCTGGGTGATCTCTGGGTAAATTTAGGAAATACCCATTCGGGATATGGAAGATGAGAAGTTTTTAGGGTATAAGACTGGGTAGCTTAGGGGTCACGTTTCTTGGGCGGTTTTTCTTTAAAACCCTTTTCCCAAGGCAAGTAGTGGCCTGACTCGCCTAACACACGGATCCCTGAATATCAAGGGTCTGTTGGAAAACCTAGGCGTGTGGCACAAGCAACACATGGCATCACACGGGCTGATATTGCATCAGCTTGCGTGTTAGGACCTCTCGCCTTTGTTATTTCTCCTGTTAAAAAATTCTACGTCGCCCACTAAAAACTCTGTCATTTTTATTCAATAGGCGAGCTAATGGCACCCAAGAAAGGTGCATCCAAGAAGAACATAGATGGCTCGTCGTCCCAGCAATCTCACAAGGGAAAGGAGGTCGTCCCTGATTCCCCCCTGCCTAAGTTCGGGCCCGTGGTGGAGAAGGAGGTCGCGGTCGCTCCTGATGCCTTTTTCGAGGCTGAAAGGATTTTCTCGAAGATAACGACCCAAGGAAGGGTCAACAAGATCCTGCTGTCCCATAACATTGAGGCTGGGACAGGGGCTCTCATCACTCGACCTCCCTACGAGGGGGAGTGGAGCTGCGCACCACTCCAGGACGATTTCGCGGCCTAGAATGATGAACACATAAAGGCTGGGGCCTTCCTCCCCCTTGACCAATACTTCGCGGACTTCCTCAACTATGTGAGGTTGGCGCCGTTTCAACTTCCACCGAACTCTTATCGTCTACTGGTCGGGCTGAGATATCTCTTCCTGAAGCAGATGTGGGAGGTCCCCACTTTGGCAGATATCCTTTACTTCTTCTGCCTCAAAGCCAGCCCAAACCAAAGGGTGCAAAGTGACGGGTTCTACTACTTGACCCGGTTCCCGAACTCGCCTTCAGTCATCGAGCTGCCCAGTCATCCCAACGACTTCAAAGACCAATTTTTCATGTTGAATGGGTTTCGCAATTGCGAATACCATTACTTCAACCCTCCTCATAAGTTTCCTTCCTATTCTTAGCTCGTGAAATTATTATTATTTTTTATTCTTAGATTTTTCGTGTGTATACTGATTGGAGCATCATTGTGCAACCATTTTTGCGAGGACGGCCAAATCAGTGACCCTTGGTGGTCAATATGATACCCTGGCAGGGTTTCCACCTAGTGAGAAGGACTATCGTCAGCTCGTGTCTGATGACACGATGTTGGCGTGTAAATTAATTTTCGAAGGCCAAACTTTGGCCCTGAGGAGGACGCGGGATACTTACACAGTAGCTCACGAGCTGGCACCCATCCCCGAGGGAGGTGCCGCGGTCGTCGACGGCGACGAGTACGAAGAGGAGCCCGAGGTGCCACTTGTACAAAAGAGGCGAGCTCCTGAGATCGCTCGGGAACCTGATGTCGACTGAGCTCAATCAAGGGCAGCAGCCGGCCCCTCCCGTCAAGGTACCCATACCCTTTTCGAGACCTAGATAGGGCAGCCGTAGACCTTAGGCTAGTTAGGTTTAACCCAAACCAGCTCATGCATCGTCACCAAAACGACCCTGACCGTAATATAACCTTACTCCAGTGCGTCAATCAATTAGTACTACGTTACGACATGGGCCGCCCTAAGGGCACCATAGTAGTAGATAACACCTTGTCTTTTAGGTCGGCCTTCTTTGAGGAGTATGGAACCAATCTTAGGTCGTGCCCATCCCTTATCCAGGGTGTTGTAGCCCCTAGACTTAGGCAATACGTGGAGGAGTCCAGTCCTGAGGTAGAGCCTGATCCAGAACCTCCCCTAATCCAAGAAGTGGTTGACTTAGACTCTCCTTCCTCTATAGCAGTTCCGAAGACGGAGGTCGTGGAAATAGACACATCTAGCTCGGAGGGTGGGATTTTTGTTACTTTATACGCATTTTCTTGGTAAACTGATGAAGGAATATGCATGCTTAGCACATTTCCCATTCTTTTTTCAGGTGAGGAGATGGCACAATGAGGGGAACCTGACATCCGCTTGATGTTCCAGGAGGGGAGATCCAGCGAGGGTCCCCTAGTCAAGAAACTTCGGCCCATGTCGAAGAAAACGCCCCCCTCGGTCGTGACTGCCTCCAAATCCCCAGCTAAGGGGAAAGGCTCGAGCTCGGGAGCTCAGCCCGCCGCAGCCCAGGAGAAGAGAGGTCCGGCTGCACCCTTCCTCACTTTCCCCCACCTCCTGCTTGGGATACGGTATCACCGGTTGGTCCCCCAGCTCCAGTGGTCCCTGCCGCCACCGTTCGCATCCCCATCAACCCCCAGGATCTGGAGCTAATTCCAGACACTTTTCGAGGGACCGTCTACGAGACGACGAACTACTCGGTGGAGCATTTCTACAAGGCCAAGCCCAACGACCTGAGGGCGATCGAGGAGAGGAGCCCGGAGAATATCATGGAGTATGCCTTGGGGATGAACCTCACAGTAAGCATTTTCCCTGACTTGACTTTTATTATTTTTCCCTAGTATGTGCCTAACTGTTTCTTTGCTTTTTGCTGGCTGTCTTGGCTCAATACCGCAGCATATCTTAGGCCAGGGACAGGAATAAGGAACTCAAAGTCGAGCTGACTGCGGCCCAAGATGCTCTCGCCGCCTCTCAACAGAGCGAACAGGGTGCCAAGGCTGCTTTGGTGGTGGCCCAAGCGGGTGAACAGGCGGCGAAGGCTGCCTTAACCACTGTTTAAGAAGGCAAGTAGGCGACGAAGGCTGCCTCGGTAGCCCTTCAGGTCGAGCTCAAGGGGGCCAAGGCCAAGCAGCTGGAGGTCGAGGCAGCCATCCAGGAGGAAAAGAAAGCATCGACATCCTCCATGGAGAGCATGTTGCACCACTGCTGGGCCATCAATCAGGACGACAACTTATCCTTCATGGCCTCCGACGTGTGGGGGCACTACCTCGAGAAGTTCAAGGCTTGGCTACAATAGAAGCTGCAGTCTGAGACCGGGGAGGCCTCTGTCGCTGGCGAGCAGGAGACCGAGGAGGTGACGTCCTCAGAGCGACCTGGGGGGTCTTAGATTTTCTTTGTGTTTTACTTATGTATTTTTCCTTTCTAAATGCTAAGCACGAGGTTATTCACCTCGAGACAAATCTTTTTTATATATATATATATATTAATTTTAGTTATCTAAGTTTAAATTATTCTCCGATCTCTTTCTCATGCTTTATGATGTGTTTGGTAGAAACTGAGTTCGCGTTAGTTTGATTGATACCTCACGTTTTCTTAGAAAAACATTGTTTAATCAATTTAACCAACTTCCAAGTTTCGGAACCTGATCGTGTCCAGGATATTTAATTAAAAACTTAGTTCGCGTTAGTTTTATTGACACCTCGCATTTTTTAGAAAAACACTTAATCAATTTAACCAACTTCTAAGTTTCGAAACCTAGTCGTGTCTAGGATATTTAATTAAAAACTTAGTCCACGTTAGTTTTATTGACACCTCGCGTTTTTTTAGAAAAACACTGTTAATCAATTTAACCAACTTCTAAGTTTCGGAACTTGGTCGTGTCCAGGATATTTAATTAAAAACTTAGTTCGCGTTAGTTTTATTGACACCTCGCGTTTTTTAGAAAAACACTGGTTAATCAATTTAACCAACTTCTAAGTTTCGGAGCTTGGTCGTGTCCAGGATATTTAAATAAAAACTTAGTTCGCGTTAGTTTTATTGACACCTCGCATTTTTTAGAAAAATACTTAATCAATTTAACCAACTTCTAAGTTTCGGAACTTGGTCGTGTCCAGGATATTTAATTAAAAACTTAGTTCGCGTTAGTTTTATTGACACCTCGCGTTTGTTAATCAATTTAACCAACTTCTAAGTTTTGGAACCTGGTCGTGTCTAGGATATTTAATTAAAAACTTAGTTCGTGTTAGTTTTATTGACACCTTGCATTTTTTAGAAAAATACTGTTAATCAATTTAACCAACTTTGAAGTTTCAGAACCTGGTCGTGTCCAGGATATTTAAATGAAAACTTAGTTCGCGTTAGTTTTATTGACACCTTGCGTTTTTTAGAAAAACGCTGGTTAATCAATTTAACCAACTTCTAAGTTTCAGAACCTGGTCCTCGAGTTGTCTGCCCCCCAAGTAATCAGGAAGTGGACTTTCTGGGTTACTTTGAACTAACATGCATATGAAACCGTGCAAAGATACAAAAATACCATAGACCCCCTTTCTTTTATATATTTCTAAAATTAAATGGCTTTTATATTCAAGCCTTACATAGATAGGTGGTTTGATCACTGATAATAATTTTTCGAATGTATAGCATTCCAGGTTCGTGGTACCGTTTCTCCACTAAGTCGGGCCAATTTAAAAGTACCTTCCTCTACAATTTCGACTATCTGATAGGGCCCTTCCCAGCTCAGGCCTAAGGCACCGTCTTTGGGGTCCTTGCCTGCTAAGAATACCCTTCAGAGTACCAGGTCTCCTAAACCAAAGACACACTTTTTGACCTTTGAATTAAAATAACGCATGATTTTTTGCTGAAAATGTGCGAGCTGTAGCTGTGAATCTTCCCATTTCTCATCAATTAGGTCGAGGGACGCGTTGAGTAATTTTTTGTTCCACTCCGGGCTAAAGGTATGGAGCCTATGTGTGGCTACCTTTGCTTCGACGGGGAGGAAAACCTCACTTCCGAAAGTTAAGGAGAAAGGAGTATGCTCCGTAGAAGTTTAGTAGGAGGTCCGGTAAGCCCACATCACCTGGGGGAGCTGCTCGGGCCATACTCCCTTAGCCTCGTCCAAACTCTTTTTAAGGCTCGCTTTGAGGGTTTTGTTTACAGCCTCGACCTGTCTGTTGGCCTGCGGGTAGGCTACCAAGGAGAAGCTTTTGATTATGTCGTGCATTTCACAAAACTCAGTGAAGAGGTTGCTATCGAATTGCGTCCCCTTGTCTGACACAATCTTTCTTGGCAATCCGAATCGGCAAACAATATTCTTGACCAAGAAGTCAAGGACCCTCTTTGCGGTGATTGTAGCCAGGGGCTCCGCCTCTGCCCATTTTGTAAAATAATCAATAGCCACTACTGCATAGTGAACTCCTCCTTTCCCCATGGGCAGGGCTCGAATTAAATCGATTCCCCATACTGTGAATGTCCAGGGGGATGATATCATTTTTAGCTTGACCAGAGGAGCTCGGGAAATGGGGGCAAACCGCTGGCACTTATCACACTTTTTGACATAGGAGATGGAGTCCTTTGATTGCATGGGCCAGAAATACCCCTGCCGTAATATTTTCAAAGCCAGGCTTTGCCCCCCAGCATGATCCCCACAGAAGCCTTCATGCACCTCCTACAAAATAGTTTCGGCTTCCTCTGGCAGAACACACCGTAGTAGAGGCAAGGAGTGGCCACGTCGATACATCGTCCCGTCTATGATTGTGTACCTTGGAGCTTGATAGAGTACTCTCCTCGCGTCTTTCCGCTCGTCAGGCAATTTTCCTGTCGTAAGATACTCTATTATGGGAGTCATTCAGGTCGGTATGATATTGATCATCTAGATCTCCACCAAGCTTTCTGCCACGCTCAGACTTTCTAAGAATTCCACTGGTACTATGCTCAGAGTCTCAGCTTCTCTGAAGGTAGTGAGTCTAGCCAGGGCGTCGGCATTGGCGTTCTACTCGCAAAGAATCTGCTCGACTAAGCTATACTCAAACTCGGATAGCTCCATCTTGACCTTGGCCAGGTAAACTACCATTTGGGTCCCTCGAGCTTGATATTCCCCAGATACTTGGTTTACCACGAGCTGGGAATCGCTGTAGCAGTGGACGGCCTTGGCCTTCAATTTCTTCGCCACTCTAAGCCCGACCAAAAAGGCTTCGTATTCGGCTTCATTGTTGGATGCCACGAACCTGAACCGCAGCGCGGAGTGGAAACGGTGCCCTTCCATGGATATTAGGATGATCCCAACTCCAGACCCATTTTCATTAGATGACCTGTCTACGAAGATTCTCTATAATTCCCGCACTGGTTCTCTCAAGGGCTCTTCCTGAAATCCAGTGCATTCAGCCATGAAATCAGCCAAGGCTTGGCTTTTTATCGTAGTTTGGGGTGCATGACGTGGATTGAATGGGATTGGAAATATGGCCTAAGTTTTCGGGAAGCCATAATAAGGCAGAATGCTAGCTTTTCCATTAGAGGATATCAAGATTTTTCTCCGAGAAGTCTCTTGCTTATATAATATACTGGCTTTTGAACCCGGTCCTCCTCCCGGACCAACACGGCGCTAGCCGCATTTTCAGTCATGGCTAAATAGAGGAAAAGGCGTTCTCCTGCCTTTGGTTTAGATAACACCGGTGGCTCGGCCAAATGTGTCTTTAGGTCGATGAAAGCCTGCTCGCACTCTTCAGTCCAATCGAACTTTTTGTTCCCCCGAAGCAGGTTATAGAATGGAAAACACTTATCGGTGGATTTAGAAATAAACCGATTGAGGGCCACCACTCTTCCTGTCAAACTCTGGACATCTTTATGCGACCTGGGCGAGGGCATCTCTAGTAACGATCTAATTTTGTCTGGGTTCACCTCTATCCCCCTGGTGTTGACTATGAATCCTAGGAATTTTCTTGACAGCACTCCGAAAGTACATTTATGGGGGTTTAGCCTCATATTATAGTTCCTTAGAATTCCAAAACATTCCTTCAGATCAGAAACATGGTTATTGGCAGTCTTTGACTTAACTAGCATATCATCAACATACACTTCCATGTTTTTTTCGATCTAATCTGCAAACATTCTGTTAACCAACCTCTGGTAGGTCGCCCCTGCATTTTTCAGCCGGAAGGGCATGACTTTATAGCAGTACACATTAGTTGGAGTCATGAAGCTAGTGTGTTCCTGGTCCGCATGGTTCATGGCGATCTGATTATATCCAGAGTACGCATCCATGAAGGACATGAGCTCGTGCCCTGCGGTGGCGTCCACCAACTGGTCAATCCTTGGCAAGGGGAAGCAATCCTTGGGACAGGCTTTATTTAGATCGGTGAAATCGATGCAGGGTCACCATTTTCCATTTGGTTTTGGGACCAGGACAGGTTTGGCAACCCAGATCGGATACTTAGCCTCGCGGATGAAGCCGCACTTCAAAAGCCTAGCTACTTCTTCCTCTAGTTCCTCAACTCGAGTCGTACCCAGACGCCTTTGTTTCTGGGATTTCGCAGGCATGCTTTTGTCCAAATTTAGCGTATGCATGATGACACTCGGGCTAATTCCTATCATGTCTTCATGGGACCAAGCAAAAACGTCTAGATTTTCTTATAAAAAAGTAATCAGTTCCGCCTTTCTGTCGGCGTCAAGATTTTTCCCAAGCTTAACGACCCCGAAGCATCTTTGGGATCAATATCCTCACTCAGGCTGATTTCCCTGCAACTGACCTACTGAGGTTCTTCCATCCCAAGATTATCTCTGACTTCCTGGGATTCCTCTCCCTGATCTTGCACGGCCATAGTCTGCTGCCCGGGTTGTGATTTTCCTTTCATGGAAATGTTATAGCATTCCCTAACAGTGATTTGATCGCCTCGGACAGTACATATTCCCGTTGATGAAGGGAATTTGATCACGAGGTGGCGGATGAAAGTTATAGCTTCGAATGCCATCAGTGTGGGCCTACCCAAGATTGCGTTGTACGCGGTCGGATAGTCCACGACCACAAACTCGAGCAGATTAGAAACAGTTCGTGGTCCTTCGCTCAAGGTTATCACCAACTCGATTGTTCCGATAGCTGTCAAACCTTCTCCGAAAAACCCGTACAACATCATGGAGATGCCCTTAGCTCGACCACAGACAATCCCATTTTCTCTAATGTGGACCTAAATAGCAGGTTCACAGAGCTCCCGTTGTTGACCAAGGTCTGCCTAACTCTCTGATTGGCGAGCTGGACGGTTATGACTAGAGGGTCGTTATGCGGGAACTGGACATGACTAGCGTCTTCTTCAGTAAAACTGATCGGTTGTTTCTCCAATCGTTGCTGTTTAGACAAACGCTGCTCCGGGACGAACTCTACTCCATTGTGAGACCTCAGCTCATTGACATACCTCTTCTGGGCATTTATGCTCGTGCCGTCCAGATGAGGGCCTCCAGAGATGGTGGTTATTTCCCCCCTATTATCGAAGGAGGGGTGTCCTAACTCACCTGGGCCCCGGTCTGATTTGCGGGGGCTTCCGAAGCTGACTGAACATTTTGCCCAGTGGCCTGATTAGGGATGACTCGATTCCAGGCATACTGAGCTAGGGGCACGACCCTGATGAGCGTCTCAATCTCATCTTTCAAATGCCTGCAATCATCGATGTTGTGACCAATGTCATTGTGGAATCGACAAAATTTTGGCGGGTCTCTCTTCGCCCTTTGATTTTTTAGAGGCTCGTGCTTCTTCCACAGGAGGCGGGTAGAGTTCGCTAAGAAGATACGCTCCATGGTATCCGTGAGATCGGCGTAAGTCGCATAGATCGGCTTGAATTTCTCCACGGGCTTATTTTTCTTTGAACCATTCTGGCTACCTTCGCCATTTCCCTTCCTCTTGCTTCCTCCCCCATGGTTATTCTGGGTAACGGTTTGAGCCGTAGCCGCCACATCCACTACCTCTCCAACGGGCTGGGAAGGGACTTGGCTGGTTCCTGCGACCGAAGCTCGCGCCTCTTCCAGGTTGATCCATCTCTGAGCCTTTTTCAGGAACTCGTCCACTGTGTTGACGCCTTTTCTTTGGATCTCTTTTCACAGGTCGCCTCTGACAAGGATTCCTGTTCTCATCGCCATAAGCTTGGAGCTTTCATCCGCATCTATAGCTCGCACAGCAATGTTGGCAAACCTACTCAAGTAAGCTTTCAGAGGCTCTCTGGGATGATCTTTTACGTTTGTCAGGGAGTCTGCCTTTATTCAAGCTGCTTAAGAAGCTCGGAATGCCCTCTTGCAGTCGGCAGAGAAACTCTTCCACGAGCTGATAGAGTGCTTCTTATATTGCTTGAACCATTGTCTGGCTGGTCCGACCAGATTCGAAGGGAATACTAAGCATCTTAATTCGGACCCGATGTTATGGGCCATCATTAGGGTATTGAACAACCCCAAGTGGTCGGACGAATCTCCATCTCCGTCGAACTTTGACAAATAATGGGGCATCCTGAAACCTGGTGTGTATGGTGTTGCTGCGATGTTGGGGGCGAAGAGCTTGAGCTTGTCCCCTGAGTCGTACTCATCTTTTTCCTTTTCTGATAGGAGTTTATTCATCAGTTCCTCCATCTGGGCCAGCCTCTTGAGGGTTGGGTCCTTGGTTCCCAGGGGTTGTTCAACAGCTCCCATTTGACCGTACGCATTTGACGGGTTATTGTCCCTCCAACCTCGGAAGGAATTCCCTCGTGGTGAGTGCCGTTGACTCCATCGCGAGTCGGATTGGTCCTTTGTAAGTTTATGCAATCTCGCAGATCGGTATGTGGATCAACCTGAGGGTTTTGAGCTGAGCTCAACTGATTCCTCAAATCTGTGCTGGTTCTACCACTTCAACGATCCTCCTTCCAATAACTTCCATTAGAGAAGCTCAAAGCTTGCGGTCAAGGATGAGGATCTGGAGCGTTCCCGCGTGCTCGTGGGGCATGAGCAGGGGCAGTGGGAGGAGGATTCCTCCTACTGTTTTTGTAGGCAGGGACATCTCGAGCAGAACGAGGTGGGGACGGATGTCTGATCAGCGATGAAGGGTGTTTGATTGGTGAAGCGATTCTTGTCCCATCAGGTCATATCAAACTAGCCCGAGGTTGCTCTGCTCCACCATTTCTGGTTCCCTGGGCATGGCAATCTGATCCCAATACAGGGAAGTCGATTGGGACACGCCGTCTTTGCGAGTTTGTCCTTGACCGTCTGTGTGGGTTGCCATGAGCATTCAATGGTGGTGTTGAACTTGGAGTCGAGATTCTGACCGACCGGCTAACTCGTTGGTGATCCCTGGGAAAGCCACCAAATGGGGTTTCCTTGTGATTGGGTGACACGGGAGTAGAACTTGGAGTTGAGGTTCTAACCGATCGACTTGGCCTGGGTCGACTATCCCGGCGAGACTTACGAGTCCCGCCTTGCCTCTTTCTGACGTTAACGTCGGTTACAAAAGGAGGTAGCCGAGCCAAGACTTCCTCGATTTTCTTATTGGCCTTGGCTATATGGCTCCTCAACTGCATGTTCTCCATCTCTACCGCAGTCAAGTAATCTTGGTTCAGATTCAGCGGTAGAGGTGCTGAACTTCTGGTGTCGCCGTGGCCCATCGGTTGTTTTCCCGATCGCTGCTGGATCTTCGGGCCTTGTTCGTCAGAAACAGTGGTAGGGTGAGCCTCCTACTCACCATGCTGGTCCGTTTTGTTACCGTGCCTTGACTAAGTGACTACCATGATGAACGTTTTCCTTAATCTTTTTCAATGGCACTAATTTGCATCTCTCAATGAAAGCACCAAACTGTTGACGCAGTTTTTCGTCAACAGTGTATTACAAAAATTAGCTAGAATGAACTAGTGCTTAAGGGTAAACCGTAATGAGAATAATCATTCTTTAAGGTACTTAGAATGATATAATAAGAATACTCGTTCCTTTTTACGTGGTTCGTTGGTTAAAATCCCCCTAGTCCACGAGTCAATATTATTGTTGTATATCTCTTTCTATTTCTACAGAGTATTTGCATTATAGAAAGAATCCAACCCCTTGCACTACCTGTTGGAAAAACTTATACAGAATCTTTATTTATTTTCATGTATATCTAATATTAAACAAATTAATACGAGATAGCCTAAAACATGTTTCTAAAATTGAATTCAAAGAGAAACAAATAATATAATACTTACAGTATACGCAGCGGAATTAAGAGTCCTTCCTTCAGTTTCTCTAACTCTTGTATCCTCTCTGTCGCAGAGTATTATCAAGAAACTGAACCGATCTTCTATTTTCTTCACGATCTTCCAATGTATCCTTAGAACCACCTAGACTAGTGTGGCCAATTCTCAACACATGAGATAGTTATAGAGAGAATAAGAGAAAATAAGAAAGTGGCTTAGAAAAGGACTTGTGTTTAGAGAGAATATAAAACTATCAGAAAATCTGACTTATCAAAAACCCTTGTTTTGACTTCTCTATAAGCACTCCTTTTATAGACTCAATTAGGCCATTTAATTTAATTAAAAAATCAATAAAATAGCAGCCATTTTGAAGCCCTAGGTCGAAATTATCATGGGCTATAGGCCCGTGAAATTTCCCATTTGATTATAAGCCCATTGGACTTAAAATCAAGGCCTATATTATTTTCTATTGATTTGATTAATGAAATAATTATTTAAATCCTTTATCAAATTAATTATTTATAATTTGAACCTTGATTTAAATTTATTTATTAATTTAGATACCAATTTATCTTAATTAATAAATCTGCCATAATTTCTCTTTTCTTCTCAAAATTACACAACTCTGTGAAACTATCCAAAATTGACCTGGTCAACTTTGATAATTCTAATTGATGATTAAATCAATTAATTGAGACTATCTAGATGATTTTATCCAAGGTACAATGGGGACCATGGGCCTATGAAATCAAGCTCCAATAAGTTATCATAAATCTAACAAATAAATTTACTAACTTATTAATTCCTCGTGACTCCACTATAGACTTGGAATTGCACTCTTGAATTCATAGAACGCTCTATAACAAATATAGATACGCTATTAATTATCCATTGTTACAACCATAATTGTCACTCAATCCTCTATAGACGGTCTACAATGAGATAGGACTAAAATACCGTTTTACCCCTCATTGTATTTTATCCTTAAAACACTTAGTTTCTTGTAAATGATATTTCAGTAAACTAATTTAATTACTGAAATGAGATCTCTATCATTTAACACCTTGAACCAAACTAAAAGGAAACCACCGTTTCACTTCTTCATCAGAAGCTATAGATGTTCATATCTATGATTAACACTCCCACTCAATTATACTACCGAGTTCCCAAGATGTAAGTATGGGCTAGTCCGTAGGGTAAGCTGGTAACGAACAAGTCAAAGAACTCAAATAATACAATCAGTTAGAATACTAACCACTCAGAATTGAGATTGAATTGACCTATGGTCAACTATATGATATGACTAGAATAGATAATAACGGTATGTTTACTTATCTTATCAACTGTCAATATCGGTCCTGTCCGATGTAACAAATACATCCGATCTTATCTACTTTGCTAATGTTCTGGAAAGAACATAACACTGTAATGTGTAAGTAGATCATATCGTAGATTGGCAAGTCAGTGTAAATCCGGTGCACTGACTAATCTTATGACTAACTTATTTTTGAACATATAATCATATTTATATTCCACTGTGATTACGTCACTATAAATAAGATTAGCTATATGCTCGGGATTTAATAGAAGTTTATATTAAATAAATAATCATGAAAATAAAACATGTGAGCAAAGTGATTGACCAAGTCAAAAAATGATTTCTATTCTTTTATTGATAATAAAATGAGATTACAAAGAATTTGGGTTTTAATTAGGGCATAAAACCCCAACACTACCCAGGGTCTTGGTATTTATAGGAGAATGATCTCTGGGTAGGTGTTGGGGTCATCCCATGATCTCTTGATCCTTCACATCATCTCTGTGACATTAATGATTAATATCTAAATTTTATATTGAAGTGTGGTCTAATCAATAGGTAAAATGGATAATGGGTCGCATGTCCTAAATCAGGCATGGGATGTCTGATCACGCACGTTTATATTGTGTATCTGGGAATTCGGGAATAAAGCAGACACGTGATGTCTGTTTTATGCACGTTTATATTGCGTGGTCAACTTTATAAAGATCTGAGGGTACGCCAGACCTCTGGCGTACCACGAGCTTAACGTAATGTCAGGTCGTGCCTTTTTGATGCCATATTACACAAATGGTTCCAGGTGGTAAGTTGCTAAATGACTCATCAGATCGAGCTATTCGTCTAGGTAATCATGCTAAATTCTCCCAGACGAAAAGTGAACACGTGGAACATTGATTATAGCCTTTTCCTAGCCAGCTGTACCCGAGCTGCCTAAAAAGATACATGTTGATTCTCAGGGCGTACACCTTAATAATCTTCTTTTACTATCTTGATTTCTACTATTAATTTATTTTTATTTATTGTCTTAATTTCTTTATTATTATCTTTTATTTTATTTTCATTATATAAAAATCTCATCAATCTTTGGAGCTAGGTTAGAATTTATTAATTTTGATTTAAAATAGTTTTCTTTTTTATTTTAGACCACTCATTTGGGTTCGACATCCTTGCTTACACGATCAATATTCTATATGAACGATTTGTACACTTGCGAGTTATAAATATTTAAAATATACTCGTTTTGGGTCCATCAACGGGGTACCCATTAATTTGAGCAGTAAAAAAAATTTCAAAGCAACAGTCGAGCAGTACAAGACATGCCCGATCGGGATTGTAAAAAAATGTCCAAGATGTGAAGTTTAAACAAAATTTTATTCGGAGAGCACAAATACACTCAAACCCGTGGGGCACAAACATGTTTTCCTATTTGTGGAGCACACCAACAAGATCAAAAAGGGGAGTTCAAGGTTTTTTTTTTTTTTTTTTAAAAAGGCTTTTCATGGAAGCTTCAAAGTTTATAGTATACCCATGAACCCGAAAATGCACAACAAGAGGGGAAATCATTTTTTCCTCAAAATTCCATGAAATTGGAAGCAAAATTGGCTAGCCCAAAGCCTAAACTACATCAAAACAGCAAAAAAAAAAAAAAACACTATCCTATAAGGATTAATCACAAAAATTCCCAAGAGTGTATACCAGAATGAGATTTCGGCTCTTACATGTTCTAGCAAGGATTTGTGCAGAATTTTAAAGCTTAAAAGATGCTTAAAAGTGAATCTAAAAAAGAGAGAACTTACACAAATGGATGGAAGAGTCATTGATTTCTTGAAAGAGCCTTTGATTTGCTTGAAGGAGATGGAGCACCCTTGGGAGCATTGGGAGAAGAAGGAATCGACCAAGGGAGGGTTTTTGTTTAGTGAGGAGTGTTTTTTTTCTAAAGCTTTGCTAATGAAGGGAGAAATCATGGGCCGATTTGTAAGCCCAGAATAAAAGCTCTCTATTATGCCCAAACAATTCTTAGTGTTTTTCTCTCCCATTATCCCACGATTTGCGAAACTGATAACTTCCATTTTTATGCCCTGAAAAAACTCAATCGTGGGTTTATTTCAATAGGCGGGAGAATACAGAAGGTCATTTTTTGGAATTTGGGATACAAAAAATACTAAGGTTAATGGTGAGCCACCATGTGGAGGCATTTGCTAGGATATTCACTAAGTCTCTGGTTGGTTATTCAATTTTTGAGGACTCGCCTGGTTAGACTTTTATTATTTAAAAAAGTTACTGACCAAGCGTACGTCTTTGGATGACCTAAGTAGCTACCAGCTTAAGAAAAATTTTATCGTATGAGTAAATCATATAGACTTGGGGAGCAAATGTTATCCCCAAAAATTTCAGTTCAATGACGTGACAATCAGAAGTGACAGGTGATTATGCATGGCTATCAAGTGGCGCATTAATGGTCAATAAATGTGTCAACCAAGGGAAGTGTAAATGTTAGAAAATGACCTACAGAGTCGTCGCATCACTGGTTGGGAAGAACATTGACCGCGAGGATGGTTTGATCTGGTTGGGAAAAAACAAGTATGAATGTACTTGGTCAGGAATGATATACCCAACCAAGTATGACAAACAAAGAGACATACCCGACCAGGTATGTCAGGGAGGTGATATACCCGACCAGGTATGTCATGGAAGTGACATAGCCGACCAACTATGTAAGGGAAGTGATGTAGCCGACCAGCTACGTCAAGAAGGAGACATACCCAACAAGACACGCCAAGAAGGAGACATACCCAGCAAGACACGTCAAGAAGAAGACCTAGTCGACCAGCTATGTCAGATTAAGGAGTGTAGCCGACTAGATATGTCAGAATCTCAGGAGTTAACTACCTAGTAATTTTTCTACGGAATCCCAATAATGACTACAACCAGAAT
The DNA here is from genome assembly GCF_963169125.1 of Humulus lupulus. Classification (NCBI taxonomy): domain Eukaryota; kingdom Viridiplantae; phylum Streptophyta; class Magnoliopsida; order Rosales; family Cannabaceae; genus Humulus; species Humulus lupulus. Next base: position 211,919,330 of record NC_084793.1, read on the forward strand.
CGCCCGTAACTACCACGAGAATCACTCAGATATCCCGAAGTAATAATCATATTGTTGTATTTTGAATTTTTTATTAATTTATTAATTAGAATTTGTTAAAACAACCAAAGACTCCGTCAAAACGGGAGACCTTTCTTGTACAATCCACGAGCCTATAAATAGAGAGCTTATGGCATCATTTGAGAGACTTTTGAACTTTTGACTTTGGAACTTCTGGGAACTTTTACTTAGGTTCTGAGAGATTTTAGAGAGAGAAACTTGTATTCTCAAGAAATAAACTCTGTTTTTATGAGTTATACATAAGAAACTCAGTTGGCTCAGGTTCATCTGATCTTGAGTGTAGGTCAACATATATCACAACTCCAGGTGGATTAGGCTATTACCAACAAAATGGGGCTGAACTACTATAAAATCGTTTGTTTCGTTTATTTTCTATTAAAGGCTATTATATTTATTGTCGTTTTTGCGTCTACTCGTCGTTGGCCAAAACTGTGGTCAACACTAATTTTTTTTCTAATCTTATATAAAAAAATATGAGGAACTATATCATAATTTTTTTTTTCTCTTTTATCTTATATCATCAGCACAAAAGATAAATCATAGCACACAAAAAATCACTATTATATAGTCTTAGTTTCCTTAAGAATCTTAAACTTATGAACATAATAAAGTGTCTATTTTTTTTCTAAACGAAAATATCATCACACCATATAATTTTTTATATATCGCCTCAAAGATTGTGAATATGATTTTTTTTTAAATAGGTGATAAAATATATATTTTTGTAATAATATATTTATCATTTTTTTCAATATATAATAAATAAAAATACATACTAAAAAATTAAATGTAGAAATATAAATAATATGTCAAATATCAATATAAATTTGATAAACTCAAAAAAAATATAACTATTGGGTAATATTAAGTTAAATCAATCACTATAAGAAAAAAAAATTAATATTTGGACAAATTACAAATCAAAGTCAATGAATGATTTATTTATAGTCTAAAAGTATAACTCTACAATGATTTGTAAACTATGGAGGACTATAGAAATTTTTTAAATTGTTAATTAATTCATTTGTTAAATAAAAAATTATAAGAAAATAGATAAATGATATATTATTGAAGCCACATCACCTTAATATAGCTCTAGATATAGATTTAGGGATGGTGAAATAATTTAGGTATATATTTGAAGTTGGTACTCTTGGTATATGAATTTAGTTTGGTAGGAATGAGAATGTCAAATCTAACGAATTTTGGTAAATTTATTTTTAATAACTTGAGATTTGTGTTTTCAAGTGGGTCCTCTAGCTCTACTCCCTGCAAACTCAAACATCATACCAAACATACCCTATATATTGAGAATAATCATTCCATTAAAATAAAATTCTAATATTTTAAATTCTAAAGAGGGAAAAAAATGCAATTAAACATATTTTCCAAAAAAAAAAACATATTTTCAACTAGGGTTTAAGTACAACAATTTCTTTCCCTTAAACCCTGTCTTCCTCAGGTGAAGACCATTCCTTCGAAAATGACACTACCCATCTAACTTCCCAACCAAAAACCCCATTCCTCAACCCCACTAATTCAGTTCTACTCTCTGCCATGAGACACCTCTCCCCAAAAACCCTCTTTCTCTTCTCTTCTTCTGCTTCGTTTTCTTCTCGTCCCATTTTTCTTCTTCTCTCCAAATACTCTTCCTCTTCGTCTTCTACTCCGTTTTCGAGGCGCCAGGAAGAAGAGTCCCGAAACGTCAGAGTCTCGGTTTGGTGGGACTTTGAGAACTGCAATGTGCCTTCGGGAGTCAATGTCTTCAAAGTCTCGCGTAACATCACTGCGGCTATCAGAGCCAATGGGATTAAGGGTCCCATTGAGATCACCGCCTTTGGGGACATGGTGCAGCTCTCCAGACTTAAACAGGAGGCCCTTTCAGCCACCGGCATCAATCTCGCTCACATTCCTCAGGGTTAGTTTCTATTCTCAAAATAAAAAGCGCTTTGTTGTTTGTTTTGAGTTTGAGATATGCCGGATGGGAAATGCAGATGACTACCATATCACTTTGTTTGTGTTGATATGAATTTAGTATGCCTACGGTTGGGGAGAACTCTTGGAACTTAGCTGGCAACGATAATTAAATGTTATATGGGAGGGACATACAATGGAAATTGTGTAATGATATTGTATTATGTCAGAAACTTATGCATAATATTTTGATTATTCTACATGGCCAAATGTTTTAGAACTCCGGATGGTTTTAGCAGCTTCAGCTTCTTTTTTGACTAAGTTTGTTATTGTTGGGTTCTTCATTGTGTAAGGCGATACTTTAATTATCAAACTGCAGCTGGTGAAACAGAATTATCTCATGTATATAACATGTGAACCAAATAAAAATGATAATTTTTTTACTTTATAACGATCAGGAAGAGCAACCACATAGCGCCAGTGTTCTAAATTATTGTTTAAAAATGGCTCTCATAAATCTTCTATTTAGTGCAGGTGGGAAGAATAGCGCTGATAGATCTCTTCTTTTAAATCTTATGTATTGGGTTTCGCAAAATCCTCCTCCAGCACATCTTTTCTTAATATCTGGTGACAGGGATTTTGCTAGCATTTTACACCGGTTAAGAATGAATAACTATAATATACTTCTGGCCAGTCCGGGACATGCCCCTAGTGTTCTTTGTAGTGCTGCAAGTATCATGTGGCATTGGCATGATTTGCTTCGAGGTGAGAACCTTATGGGAAAATACTTTAACCAACCACCAGATGGTCCTTATGGTTCTTGGTATGGACATTATAAAGTGACACTTCTTGACCCTTACTCAGATCTTGAGAAACGAGGGTGTTTACAGATCGAGGAATTATCTGAACTCAGTATAGATGATAAGCCTAGTACAGATAATAAGCCTCATCCAATTCCAAAGGCAGTCCTCACGCCCTGTACAAATGATAAGCCTCATCCAGTTCCCAGTACAAATGTTAAGTCTCATCCAGTTCCAAGGGCAGTTCTGGAGCCCAGTACAGATGATAAGCCTCATCCGGTTCCCATGGGAATTCAGAAGCAGATTCATCACATAGTGAACTTACATCCTGAAGGACTCTCAATTACAGAGCTTCGGGATAAGTTGGGGAAATGCAGCGTGAATTTAAGTAAAGACTATTACGGATATAAAAGGTTTCTCCCTTTCCTTTTATCACAAAAGAAAATTCTAAGAATCAAAACAGAAGGAGATGGCCGTTACCTTATAAGTCCGGTCATCCAGAAATCTCCTGAAGCATCTAGGGACAATTCAGATGTTTACATAGAAACAGCTGGTAGCAATGAAGATAAAGATTTCAATACTCCTTCAAAGTTGAGTTGTGATGACAAATTTTTAAAAGTAGGTGAAAAAAAGAAAACATTACCACCAAAATTCCTTGAGAAGCAATCCATGAGTCCACCTGCTGACTTAAATGTGGAGAACAAATGGGAAAAAGCACAAAAGCCTCCTGTGGATGAGAATAAGATTGAAATGGTTAATAAACCAGAGTCTGACAGTACTTTTTCCCCTGGAGATGAGAAGATTGTCAAAACAGCTGCACCAGAATCTGAAGGTTCTTTTTCTCCTGTGTCGGAACAAGACACTCCATCTGAGATTGGTTTTTTAAGAAAAGTTTGGATAAAATGGTTTGGAAGTAAAAGTGATGGTTTTGATAATAAGACTTCGAAAGATCAAGAAAATTCTTGTACTTCTGCTGATTGTTCTGAGGAGAAAGGCCATACTACTCCAGTAGATCACTCTACTTCTGTGATTGGCTTGACAAAGGGAAAACATGAGGAAAAGCATTCAAAGTCAACAGATTCTTTTGTTGATTCAGTATTACCTCCATCACCTTCTTTGTCCACAAATGAGTTGGCCCTGGACAATAGCACCAGTACAAGTTCAGAGGCTTATGAGAACAAAATGGTAAGAAGGCCAGGGTTTCTTGATCGAGTCCGAAATTGGTGTAAATTTTGGAAAAGTTCCTCAAACTCTGACCATCTACATGGTCATTCCTCTGATAGACCGAACCTAATCACCAGTCATTCTGAAGAGCAGAAGCTTTTTCTGAAGGATTCATTTTGGAGTACTATGGAATCATTTTTCAAGACACCCAAAGGATCGCTTATTGTCTCTAAATCAATGACCAGGTTGTTCCCTCTGAGAATTTATTTATATAAATATCTTTTTTGTTATTTCCGAGTTGCTTGATTCTTATATTTGGACAGTATCATATTGCTGTTGAAAATTATATAAAATATTATAGTAAGCAATAAGATTTCAGTCAAACTATGAGTGCTAATGATAATTCGTGAAAGTTGCTTGGAATTGCAGGAACTGTGTTAATACCGTACAAAATAATCATTTTCTTTCCCTTTAATAAAAGCAATTATTAAACCTTAGAGAACTTCCCCTCCCTTGTGGTTGTTTCATTTTGAGCATGATTTCTATGTTGTTAAAGAACATGGCCATAACTATCTTGTAGCTTAATAGAACCTGTTGTCCATGCTTTATCTCAGGGAGCAGTTGGCACAAAATCTTCAAAGGGAAGGACCTTTAAGTCATCAGTCTCTTGTAGAAAATGATCTACTCCACTTGATTGATATATTAATATCAGAGAAGAAATGGGTGGAAGAATGCCCCTCAGAAGTTTTCCCTTTCAAACTCACTCAATTTGGGAAATCTGAGAATGTTACTCATGTAGTTTCATCACCTTTTACTAAAACAATTCCAGCCAGGTCCAATGATGAGATATTAGCTGACTGTCAAAAGCTTCTAAACGAGATGCTGAAAGAACACCCTAAGGGATTTTTTTTGGGTTTCTTCAGAAAACATTTTCTTGAAAGGTACGGATACTATCTTGATTTACAGAAGCTTGGTTTTAAAAAATTGGCATACCTCTTAGAGAATATGTCTGGCGTTAAAGTAGAGTCTGGTTACATAATCCCTTCTGATAATGCCCCAAATATTATGAGCGTGAAAAGTACTTCTGTCCCTGATAAACAAGAGGTCAAACATATAGTAGCCTTAGATAGTGAACCTTCTGATTCATCAAAGAATGGCAATGGTTCAGACTTGCTGTGGGATGAACTTGGGCCTGTTGCATCACCAAAATCTATGACTTCCAAACTTGGACCGGTGTTGAGGACTGAAGTTGAATCAGTGGAGAAACAGATGGAATTTGACTATGAGCCTGTCCTTTCTGATGATGACTTCTCTGATTCAGGAGAAACATCACCTGTGATTAGAGCTGAAGGGGAAAGAATGGCAAGAGGGGCGAAAGACGGTAGCTCTCTTCTTCAGATTCTTGATTCGTGGTACAGTAGTAAGGGAGGTGACAGTTGCAAGGACAAATCAGAGAATGTAAATGAATTACTTGATTTCTCAAAAAACACAGGGAAGTTATCTGGTTCATCTAAATCTGGTGCCAAAGGTGAAGCCTCTTTGAAAAGCATAGTGAGGAAGCAAAGGCCTCAGAAAAGGTACTCTTTTGTTTCAGACCAAGTTACTAATGACAGCAATGAGAAGCTCGTTGATGGAATATTAGGGAATTTAAGGATATACAATGAATCTTCTGCTTCAGACCAAGTTATTGATGACAATAATGAGAATCTGGCTGATGGTATACAGGGGAACTTAGGGAAATCCAATGATTCTTCTGTTTCAGACCAAGTTACTAATGACGATGATGAGCATCTTGCTGATGAGATTTTGGGAAATTTAAGGAAATCCGATGAATCTTTTGCGTCTGACCAAGTTACTGATGACAGTGAGAATCTCATTGATGGGATCTCAGGAAACTCAAGGAAATCCATTGAATCATCTGTTTTAGACCAAGTTACCAATGACAATAATAAGACTCCCGATGATGTGATATTAGTTGACTTAAAGAAATGCAATGAGTCAAAGAAGGAAGGTTCCAAGGTTCTATGTGATTGAGTACACAAGGCAACCGAAGACAAAATATCAGTACACTTGCTATTAATTCCCTAAAAGGAATTCAGGTGGTTAGTTTCTTACTTGAAAATTTTGTGGTGATATCAGTTACCTTATTATTGTTTAGCTCTAGGCTTTCACTCATGCATTTTCTTAAATAATATTTTTTGGAAGATGGAATGGAGGATAGGAAAGGGAAACCCGTTAAAGAACAGAGAAGTAAAAGGAAGGCACATGCATAGAAATGAGATTATACTTGGTTATTACTTGTAAAATTGAGAATCAAACCAAATTAGTTCTATTTTTGGTCTTAACTATTGTTACTTTTCAAGGCCACCCACAGTGGCAGAGAAGAAAATTACCATAAAATAAAATCAGGGCTTTAGTTTTGACAATATCATGACTCAAGTTCTATTAACATCAATGAATTTTGGTGTTAAGATAAAAATAGATAAATGTTAGTGTTCTTTTCAATATTTATTATGTTTTGATGATAGCTCTTTACACAATGCTTTTACATTTACAATTTGTTCTAGTAACGAGTGTTGAGAATTGTGCCTTGAAAGCATATGTAGTAGATATTGTTTTATGAAATAAATAAATGAATTGAATTTGTTATGCATATATTATTCTGTGATAATATTATGTAAATATTAGAAAAATTCTTAAGTTCATATATGTGATCTCAAACACGTATTGGTACGAGATGATTGTGTTTGAGATAAACGAACTTGAATTGGTCGCAGAAAAATAAAGCTATAGAATCGTTAGATTAATTACTGCAAGTACGGTCTACTAGTATTATGAATACATGTGATCTAGATCTGGATCACTGGTGTGGTAGGACACTTTAGTGGAGGTGCTTTATATATTAGAGAATATATAGAACTGGACCATATATGTTTATTAATATTTAGTTAAATACCGTTTCGAAGTATTAATTAAATATATCAACTGATGATCATATACAAATAGATCTTAATTCTGAAGTTACTATGAACTCCTGTTTATGTTATATGAGTTCTTTGATTCACTCGTTAGGGTCTGTCAGAATGATCAGGCTAGAAATTTTTGTTTTGGGAACTCATTATTGAATGATGGTTCTCTTAAGAGTTGACTTTTGGGACTGAAAGATTATTGAGCTCAAATTCATAATTTAGTTATGAATTAACCTTCATTGGTAAAGTCAATGGTACTTAAGGAAACAAGAGATAATTAAAATGGTATATAGATTATTAATGTAGATGCCTGTATACTATGGCTGGGGACATAGTATACAGATATGAAATCTATGCCTTATCGCAAGAGATTGAATGATGGTTCTCTTAAGGGTTGACTTTTGGGACTAAAAAATTATTGAGCTTAAATTCATAATTTAGTTATGAATTAACCTTCATTGGTAAAGTCAATGGTACTTAAGGAAACAAGAGATAATTAAAATGGTAAAACAGTAATTTTATTCCCGATTAATTATGAACCATTATTAGATGGTCAATTTGTATGCAATGATTATATCAATAGACGTTTTATAATTATAAAGTACTCAATAAATGAAATGTCTATAATTACAAGAGTCTAGTCTCATATTTATAGTGGAATAATCATGAGATTAATAAATTAAGATTATTTAATTAATAATCTCAAATTTATTGGAGCTTGGAATTATAGGTCCATAGGTCTCCATAGCGGTTCTATCAACACTATTCAAGATAAGAGTTTATATGAAGGGAAAAATAGTTTAAAGACATATTTAAGAAGAAATTTATTTTTCAGGCCAAATAAGCAATTGTATAATAATAGTGATTGATTAATTGATTACAAATTAGTTGTAGTTAACAAAATTAATTAATATTTAATTATTGTATAATTTTTTAAATTATATTAAATAATTAAATTAATTTCGAAATTTGATTAAATAATTAATTAATTATAATTTTCGAAATGATAATAAATTAAATATTTATTTTTGAAAATATTGGATTTAATTAATTGGTAGAATTAATTAAATGTCTTTATTTGAGTGGGAGATAATAATCTGATAAGTTCAAATTGGATTTGAATTTAAAAGATTAATATTTATTCAAATAATTAATTATATTTGATAATTAGTTAAAAAGATATTTAATTCAAATTTGAATTAGTTATCAGGTTGTTAGATCTTATCTGACAAACAAGTTTGAATAAATAATTAAATAAAAATTGAAAAAACCAACATCCCTAAAAATAGGGATGCTACACGTGCACAGTCGCGTGTACTGCTATTTTCAGGATGTGATTTTCATTTTTATTTATATTAATTAATTAATTGATAATTCAAAAATTAGTTTTTTTGATCTTTTCATTAATAAAAATAATTAATTAATTAAAAAGTAAATTGTAAGTTGGTTACAGATTTATTTTTTAAATTTAATATTTTCTTTTAAGTATAACTAATTAGAATATATACAGAGAACCAACCAAGAAAGTCTAAGATTCACTATGTGAAAAATAGAACAATAGTTTTCTCTCCCTGAAAAATAAACAACCAATTGGTATATTCTCTTGATCTCAAATGTTGAGTACATCAAGTAGAATCACAAATAAACTATCCTTCATATACAGAGAACCAACCAAGAAAGTTTAAGATTTGCTCTGTGAAAAATAGAACGATAGTTTTCTCTCCCTGAAAAATAAAGAACCAATTCTTAGGCCTATTCTCTTGATCTCATATGTTGAGACATCAAGTAGAATTAGAGCTGTAAATACGGGCCGGGTTTTTGAGCATGGCACGAAACTGGCACGAGCCCGGGAGGCACGAGCACGACACGACACGAAAAAATATGGGCTTGGGCCAGGCACGACACGAAAAAATATGGGCTTGGGCCAGGCACGGCACGACACGGGCTTAGCACGACACGACAAGCCCGAAGGCACGACACGAAAGCACGAACAAACTAGCCCGAAAGCACGACGCGAAAGCACGAACAAACTAGCCCGAAAGCACGACACGATAAAAAACCCGATATTTTGACATTAATAATCATAATAAATTTTTATTTGTTAATAATTAATAAATTAAAATGATAATATATGTCTTATTTTTTTCAATGTTTATATTTTTATAATTATATTAATTTATTTTAAGATTTGTTAGTTAAATTTTTAGCATATATGTAGGTATTAAAATTCTAATAATTATCTTTGATATAATTTTGTGTAAAATATTGTTAAAAAGTATATAAAAATATCTAAAATTATAATTTAAATAAAGAAATGTATTTGGTTTGGTGGTAAGTCCATTGATGGTTAAATAGGAGGTGGAGGGTTCAATTCTCCATCCTCACATTTTTTAGCAAAAAAAAAGTGGGCCTAAAAGTGGGCCGGCCCGACACGGCACGAGCACGGCACGACATGGGCCGTGCTGGGCCTACTCTTTCAAAAATGGGCCGGCACGAGCACGGCACGAATTGAATATGGGTCGGGCCCGGCCCGGCCCGAATTTACCGGAGGCACGAAAAATGTGGGCCGGGCGGCCCACATTTACAGCTCTAAGTAGAATCACAAATAAACTATCATTCATTCTCTAAGTGCACACACACTTCTTGAGGTGTAGAGAATGTTTTGCAAGATCTTGGTGTGAGTACCTGGGATCAGCTTGGATAGGAAGATCGTTCTTATTACGGAAAGATAGCAATGACACTTGATAGACTTCAAGAGGTATGAATTCTATTCTTATCTTGCTTATGATTAATGTATGTATATTAATAGATTCGCATATTTAAATGTAGTTTAAATATGTTACAAAATTTTTGTTATACAGTGGGCCAACTCTACCACTATTCTGCTGCGTATTAGGAAACTCGTTCCTAACAATGAGCACTACTATATTTGGCATGAGATCGATCCTATCTCGATATGTCGAAAAAAAAATAATTACGTGTATTCACTTTTTGATGCATCATTTAATTAATAAAAGCCCTAGCATATAATGGATTCATACTTTTTTATAAATATATATTAGACAATTTTATTTATAGAGGCTTCACTTTAAGCCTTACCGGTGGGGTTCTTAGTGTTCTCAACTTTTGAATAGTTTTCGGTGCAATTTTTTTTATGACTTTGTATATTGTAGCTATTTAGAGCATCGACGCGTTTTTTAGAAAATTCTGAATAGTTTACAGTATCGAAAACTAAGTTCAAACATGTCGCATGCGTGAGTAATTTTTTTTATGCGCGTGGAAAGCAACATGTTTGAACCTAGTTTTCAGTACTGTAAACTATTCAGAATTTTTTGAAAATTTACAGGATGCTCTAAATAGCTATAGTATACACGGTCATAAAAAAAAATTGCACCAAAAACTATTTATGAATCGAGAATACTGAAGAGTCTCACCAATAGGGCTTAAAGTGAAGTCTGTATGGGAGAATTATCCATATATATATATATATATATACACACACTAGAGATTAGCAGGTCCACGTAATTCTATTGCTAAAATCTATAAAATAATAAATATTGAAAAATAAGAAAAGAAAATATATGTTGACTTGGAATGCAACAATCAAGATTTACATTAAAAATACTCAGAGCACTCCGAATAGATGAGGTAAAATGTCTTATTCTTTATAATATAGAGAAAAAATTGTTAAATAGTCTTCCAATGGGTGATGTAAACTTGTATTTTTTAACCTAAATGAATAGTATTTCTCTATATGTAGTGAAACACTATTCATCAAACTATAAATATTTTATTATTTTTTTATAAACTTTTGTATATATAAGTGTGATAATATTATATTTAATTATTTTATTTCTTAAAATGAATAAAATATTTTTTAAAAATATAATATTTAAATGATGTAGAGAAAAAATAAAAAAAGTGATGTATGGTATAATGTAAAAATTTGAGATAAATTATTAAAAATACATGTATTGGTGATGTATTTTGTAATATACTTTCTCTGTAATATTTAACTAAAACTCACAAAAACATCTTTCATCAACTCCTTTATATATATATATATATATTTATAGTAGTTATGCACAAACTCCAATTAATCAATATCTACATTTACATATCATTTAGATAATGTTTTAATATTATTATTTTTCTTTATAAGCTTTCTCTTTCCCATTTAATATATATTTATTATTTTTTTTCAATTATTTTATTTTACTTTAACTAATAAAATATATTTAAATATATAATATTTAAATGGTATAGAGAAATATATAGAGAAACTAATGAATAATATAAATCTTAGAGGTAAAATAGAAAAATGTGTGTTTTGAAAAATTATTTTAAAGAATGGTGTAGAGCATCCATTCGGAGTTCTCTAAAGAAGAAACAACAACAAAAACTACGTGACTAAATATTAAGTGGACTAAAATGGGCTAACAGAAACAACTAACAGAACTAAAATGCACTAACAAAATACAAAGTATACTAAAATGAGCTAACAAAAGCAAAGTAGACTAAAACGCACTAACAGAAACAAAGTGTGCGAACATATACGCAATATATCAAGCAAATATGAGGACAGAACTTTGCAAAGAAAAAACAAACATGATGAAAACAAACAGAACTTTTGTGAAGGAAAAAGCTAACAGAACAATAAAGTGAATAATGAACATAAAATACAAATATTGAGAATTATACTAGTTTAGACAATTTTTCCTACATCCCCACGAATTTTATTGATCAATATTTGAATAGCATTGTACAACTCATCTTCTTCACAGCTGAGAATAACACAAACTAAGTAATCGTACAAAACCCTTGTACCCAAACACAAACAAGCTTTCTCTCACTTACAACTAAACCATGTTCTCTCTCTTTTTTGAAGGAAACACGAACACAATACTCTCAATCTCTCTCTAAAGTTCTCAAGTGAATAGAAAATGCAGGATGTGTCAAAGGACTCTGAAAACACCTATATAAATATATATTTATATATATATATATATATATAACTAATACACTTGTAACCGACTTAAACTATAGGAGAAAAGCGATTAGGCATTACCAATAAAAAAGAGGAGATCAAACCATAGAGCAACTCCAACTTATATGTTTATGTACCCTCCTAAGTTATTATAGGGAGTAGAAGTAAAAAATAACAGTCCCAGTGGTAAAAAAATTCACTCCCTAAACTCCCGATGTCTGTCGAGCTTCTTACTTTTTTTCTAAATATTTTTTATATTATTTTAATAAAAGTTATTTTATCACATTATTCTTTGACCAATTTATATCACACTCTTTTTACAACACTATTTTCCTATCAACAACATACCAATCTTACAACAGCTTTTATTTTTTTTTTTTGGAAAAGCAACTATATATATATTTTTTTGAAAAGCAACAACTCTTTTTTTTAGTCTATTTATATTGTTGTCTTTTGAACATATTTTATATCACTCTTTCAAACATATTTATAATTTTTTTGCTTTTTTTTTATTACAATTATGGATTCTCAAAACTTTTCATACTACACTAATCTTCTTAACGAAGATAACATTTCTAGCTAACCCACATCATCTCAAATTTCTACCAAAATCGAGTCTTTAGTGAAGAAAGCTTCAAGGGCCTGCAATTTTTCTGCTGAAGAAGATAGTCTTCCTATTTCTACATGGCTCAACCTCAGTATTGATGCTATACAAGGTAACAATAAAAAAATATGTGAAATATTGACATATAATTTGTGATTACTTTCATGAATACAAAACTTTTGAATCTAAATGCAATGCTAACTCATTAATGCACTAATGGTCGGGAATTCAACTCTTTGTGAATAAGTTTTGTGGGTACTATGCTCAAATTGATGGAAGACAACAAAGTAGTGTCAATGAGCATGACAATGTACTAATAATGTCATTGAAAAAACTCTATCTTTATATAGATATTATTTTGTGTGATTTTATATTTTGTTAATTTGTTTATATTATTCATGTAAATCCTAAAATTTGCATATTTTATAGAAATATTTTTTTAATTAAAAGATTATTTTTTGTTTTCCCTTTATTTGATTTTCGGAATTTACTTTCCCTTTCTTGTAATTTTTGGAATATTTACATTCCTTATTTAGCTTTATATTATCACAATATGATTATAAAGGGAAGATATATCTTGTTTATTTACAACAAATATTCTGTACTTACTCACAATTATTTCTGGATATTTGACTTTAAAATTTTCGTGTAGCTTAAGATATTAAAATTCAGGAAACTGAATCTTTGATGTCATTAGTAATTATTTTTATCTTGAGCATTTTGATCCGACATAGGTATTAGCTGTCTCTACCAAAATCATATCTGTCGGATCCGTAATCTTATAAAAAAAGCAATTCTTTATCAATCAAGAATATCTTCAAATATTCTTGTTTTTATTAGGAGATTGTTTCTCAGCCTTTATAAGCACGAAATGGACTTTATAAATAGGTCTCTAAAGGCATTGAGAAAATGTGAACTCTTAGATACATCATTTGTGAGTGTTTTGTAATATTTGTGAGAGTTCCTTCTTTGTATTCAAGATCATAGTATTCACGTGATCTTGTGAAAAATGAGTGTTTAGTTTTTATGGTGAGTTTATACCATGTTCATGAGTGAATACACATTGTAATTTGAACACAACTTTTATAATCTTCGGGAGATGATTTTTACAAGCCTTGCGTTGGGAGGATGCAAGCACTTCCTGACCATTGAAGGGAGTTTAAGTGGTTGAGCGTTTCAATCAAGATCAGATTAGTGAAGAGAAGTACAACGAAGTTGCGGCAAATCTCAAGAGGGAGTCTTGTTTTGTTTAAGTCAATATTTTGTACTTGTGATTCTTTATTAATTGATTTTATTCTTTGGGCGTGGCCCCAAGGAGTAGGTTATCTGAAAGGGTTTCTGAACCTTGTAAAAATTCGTTGTGTTCTTTATTATTTTTGCACTGTCTTTTTACTGTGTTCAGTTTTTGTCATGACAAGTTCGGATTCCCTCCCGACAAAACTGAAATCTGTTTTAACATTTAATTACCATTCTGCACTATAATTAATTTACACGATTTAATTAATTTTCTAAAAACAGAATTTCAATTGGTATCAAAGAGGGTCACTCATTTTTTAGTGTGATCTTGGTTTATTCCATTTGTTGTTCTTGTTCTTGCAATGTCTTTTTTTCACAGAAGGAGGCTCCATAATACTGATTTGTGGCATGAAAAACTTGGACATATAAATTTAAAAAACTTGAAAAAGATTGCTAATGCATGTCTCATCCGTGATATACCCAAGCTGGGTAAAGAATCACTTGGTAAGTGTGAATCATGTCAATTGAGAATACAGTTGAAAATTTCCCATAAAGCACTATCTGATATTTATACTTCAAATGTGTTGGAATTATTGCATATGGATCTCATGGGTCCTATATAGGTTGAAAGTATTAATGGTAAGAGATACATTTTTGTATGTGTGAATGATTTTTCTAGATTTACTTGGGTAGATTTCTTAAGAGAAAAATTAGATACATTTGAAGCTTTTCAAACTCTATGTACAAGACTAAGAGTTGAAAAAAATTGTAACATTGGAAAGATTGTAAGAATACGAAGTGATCATGGTAAGGAGTTTGAAAATTCTATTTATAATGAATATTGTAAATCTTTTGGAATTTTGCATGAATTTTCTTCATCTAAAACCCCAGACCAAAATGGGGTAGTGGAACGGAAAAATCATACTTTGCAGGAAATGACCAGAGTTATGCTAAATAGCAAAACAACTCACAAAGAAATTGTGGGCTGAAGCAATTAACACTGCTTGTTACACAATTAATCGTGTTTTTCTGCGTCCATGTACAAATAAAACTCCATATGAGACCTGAAAAGGTAGAAAACCCAATGTCAATTATTTTCATGTATTTGGGTGTCTGTGTTATATTCTTAGAGATCGTGAGAATCTGGGAAAATTTGATGCCAAAAGTGATTTGGGAGTTTTTCTTGGATATTCCACCAATAGTAGGGCTTATCGTGTTTATAACATGAGAACCCAAACTATTATGGAATATGCTAATATGGTTGTTAATGATCTAAAAGATTTTTCCGAGTACTCCCATGAGGAGGAAATTGAAAGGTTCATTGATGTTCGACATCATAAAGAAACGGCAGATCTGACAGCACAACCTTCAGAGGTGTCAACAGTTATTGATGATGCATCAAACGATGATTCTGTCGAAGCAACAACTGGAAAAATAGAGAAGGAAAATCCAGTTATTTCTTTTGAGTCCGTTCAAAAAGAACCATCAACTAGAGTAAAAAAAGAATCACCCTTCTGTTCTCATTTTGGGAAATCTTGAAGAGAGTATGGTCACTCGAAAAAGGTATGTAAACTTGGTTCAATTCGTTTGTTTTACTTCTACATTGGAACCAAAAAATGTGAAGGAAGTCTTAAATGATGAATCATGTATCAATGCTATGCAAGAAGAGCTAAATCAATTCACAAGGAATGAGGTATGGGTCCTTGTCCCTAAACCGAGTCATACTAATGTTATAGGTACAAAGTGGATATTTAAAAATAAAACTGATGAATTTGGGACCATAATAAGAAATACAGCTAGACTAGTTGCACATGGTTATTGTAACACCCTCAACTCCAAGGACCGTTACGGTGTGCCTTGTAAACAGTGCTAAACTCGCTAATCGAGTCATTTGGCCAAAATCGTGTAACTAAGTATGATTAGCGGTTTAGGGATTAAATTTTTTGGGTAAGATATAACATTTCATTAGAACGTTTATTATATACATTGGGGTCCCAAAAATATAATTTAAAGGTCTATTACAAGAAAATATTTACAACCAGCTAGTCTAAGTGGAAAAACAGGGTTTAACCCTAGCTCCTCTCCTTCAAACCTCGGCCGTGGCGGTCGAGCAGCTGCATATGTACACATCGCCACCTAAGCTCTCCAACTCAAGGATGGTCCAGCTTTCTTTTGCCTTTACTTGCACCATATAGCACCTGTGAGCCGAAGCCCAGCAAGAAAACTCAATATACTCATGAACAGTAATAACATGTCATCAAATCATAAGGCACACGCCTAGCAGATATAGCCCTAGTCAAGCAGGCAAACAAATCCACGTAATGATGGATATCCAAGATAAGGAATCTTGCCCTCCTGATGGGATGACTATCAAGTCAATCACAATCAGATAAGTGAATTATCACTGGTGGTTCCGGTAACCATACCGGGCTGATAGCCCTGAATAAAAGAGTGACAGTTGTACAAGTCACTAAGGTGGGTTCCGTTCCCTTTATAAATAAGTGATCATTTCACTAGCTTAAACAGGATAGGTGGATGATGATTAGTCACCAATATAACCTTCCTCATGAACCTAGAGTCATAACTATGGAACACTGTTCCCTAGCCATGTGACAAGCAGTCACCTAAGCCTTAGGCCATGGCTCTGAGTAACTAGTCCTAGACTAGCCAAACGCTTATAATTTTCATTGACCTTCGGGTCGGTCCAACATTAATACCCCATATGAGTCATTCAATGCTGATATCGATTAGATCTAATCTTCATTCGGCCCTACGTCCTTGATGCTTATGCCGTTTTTGACTCTCAGGTCAGTGATACGCGGCCAATGCCGATCCTGAGCAGTTGGTGCCACACACAAGTAAGCAATGCTACCAAACATATATCATATGTCAAATATCCGAGTATAGGGCATTCAGCATGCTTACTTAACAACTACCAACATAATTAGGACCATGCATAAACACAGAGGCTCAAGCTCTGAACAATCTCATATACAATACTCAAAGCATGCCCTAGTCACATGTTTCTCGTGTGACACATGCATCTCATTTAATCACTTGACATGCCTCAACAATAACCATGCATGTCACATTTAAGCATCCAACATGCATCAAGAATAACCATGCATGTCACATTTACACAGGGTGCAGTTTTCTTACCTCTTATTCGAGCGAGAATTAATATAAGAACGACCCTTGAGAACGATCAACCTTTAAGCCTTTAGCGGTTACCTAGTCATAACCAAACATGGGACACCATCAATAAAATGAACACCAAAAGTTCCCAAACCAAGATCTAGCCTCCAGGACATCAATCCCCACTAATCCGGGTAGTAGGAACACTCCCTAGGCCTAAAACCAAGTTCCCGGGGCCAAAACACTCAAACAGGCTCAAACTTGACCAAGGGCTGCGGCCCTAACACCTTGGGCCGCGACCCCCAGCCACTCCAGGAGCAAGGAACGCGGCGCCCAGCAAGGCAAAAACCTCCTTAGCTGCTTCTTCGAGCTAGGGCCGTGGCCCCCAACCCAGAACCAGCCATAAACCCGTTTTCCATCACCCCAAACACCCCAAAAACATACCTAAACACTTCCAAATCATCAAATCAAACTTTCTAAGCTTCCCAATGATCCAAAACCTTCAAATCTCGAGGCTCAAACGAACCAAAAACCCAACGATTCACAAAGTCCAATTCTAAGCTTAAAAACTTTAAAAAACTTAAAACTTAAAACTTGAATTACATCCAATTGAGTTGTTTCCAACAAAATCCTTCGGCTAATAAGCTTCTAATCTTCCCTAGGATCGCTATGCCTCGATCCTCGCTTGAATCCGATTCCTAGAACTCGAGATTTCTTTGAAAATGCTTCAAACAGTAAAATGAAATATCGGGAAGAGAAGAGAGGTTTTCTAACGTATGGTTCTATCTGACAAGCTACTTCAAGCTTAAGTAACCTCAAATAAAACCTAGTGCTCGGGGTCCCAAAAACACCCCCAGGGACATTATAGTCAAAACTCCCAGAATTTCCTCCTGATCTCAATAACTCCCAATTTATCATCAAATAACATCCTTATAACTCAATATCCCAATAAAAGACCTCGTTATGACAAAACTGCTAATCAATAATATAAGACTGTCTCATGCCGAATAACTCGAATATATCTCCATAATAATGAGATCTCATTCACAAATCACAATATGCACCCAAATATACAAATATGCCCTCAATGGGCCAAATTACCAAAACACCCTAATAATCAAATGTGGACTCACATGCATGCATATAACATCATATTATAATATAATTCACATAAACATGCATATTATCAATTAATGGCATAATTAAACAATTATGGCCCTCCCGGCCTACTAATCCAATCATTAAACCGCATTAGGGATTTCGGGGCATTACAGGTACACTCAAGTTGAAGGAATTGATTTTGATGAGACTTTTTCCCTTGTTGCAAGACTTGAATCCATAAGATTATTACTAGCTGTTTCATGTGTTCTTGGTTTTAAATTGTTCCAAATGGATGTCAAATCCACTTTTTTAAATGGTTTTTTGAATGAAGAAGCTTAGATGGAGCAACCCAAAGGGTTTGAGGATCCTTACTGTCATAATCATGTTTTTAAATTGCAAAAAGCTTTGTATGGGTTGAAACAAGCTCCACGGGCTTGGTATGAGAGACTAACTCATTTTTTGGTCTCAAAGGGATACAAGAGAGGGGGAGTAGACAAAACACTCTTTATCAAAAATGTTGATACAAATATTATGATAGCACAAATATATGTTGATTATATAGTGTTTGGTTCTACTAATGATTCTCTAGTGCAGAAATTTGTGAAACAAATGCATGAAGATTTTGAGATGAGCATGGTAGGAGAACTAAATTTTTTCTTAGGACTCCAAGTGAAGCAGACAGACGGGGGAATTTTCATTTCACAAAGCAAGTATGCCAGAAATTTGGTGAAGAGATTTGGACTTGATGCATCTAAACCTGCTAAAACTCCTATGGGAACTATTGTCAAACTATCTAAAGATGAGAATGGGAAGAAAGTTGATCCAACTCTTTACAAGAGTATGATTGGGAGTCTCCTATACTTAACTGCTAGTCGCCCTGGCATCAGTTATAGTGTTGGAGTGTGTGCACGTTTCCAAGGGAATCCCATGGAGTCTCATGTGACTGCTGTAAAAAAAGTTATTCGTTACATCAATAATACTCTTGATTTAGGTATTTGGTACTCCAAAGAAACAAATTCTAACCTTGTGTGTCATAGTGATGCAGATTGGGCAGGAAACACTGATGACCAAAAAAGTACAAGTGGTAGTTGTTTTTACGTAGGAAACAATTTGGTCTCCTGGCATAGTATAAAACAAAACTCCATCTCATTGTCAACATCCGAAGCTGAGTACATAGCTGCTGGAAGCTGTTGTACTCAATTTTCTTTGGATGAAACAAATGTTGGCAGACTATGGGTTTGATATTAAAACTTTAACCATTTTTTGTGATAATACAAGTGCTATTAACATCTCCAAAAATCCTGTTCAGCACTCTCGCACCAAAAATATTGACATTCGTCATCATTTTATTAGGGAACTTGTTGAAAATAAAACATTGATTTTAGAATATATTGAGATAAACAAACAAATTGCAGATATTTTTACTAAAGCTTTAGACATGGTCAGATTTGATTCCCTCAGGAAATCCTTGGGGGTTTGTTTTATTTGAAATTGCCAACAAATTGATTGTCTTGCCTTGCATATGTGTTTGTGTAAATCTCTTGTCCTGTTTGGAAGAAATTTGATGAGCATATTTTTTTTTATTTTAGAAAATGAACGTTATAAGTCTTATACTTTGTGGGGAATAAAAAACCATATTTGAAAAATTATAGACCATCCAATTTATATTTGATCAAATCATTATGTTTGTATGAGCATTCCTTAATTCAGTTTCTTTTTCAGACTCCATTTTGGGAAAGAGCTACCTATACTGATGTATGAAAGCTGACACTGAGTAAGTTGGTACCAGGTAATTAACAATTATATTGGAGGATACTCTACCAGTGTAAAGACTACCATCAGTATAAGAGTTATAGCCTCCATTATGATTACAATTTGAAAAAGCCTACAATTGCCAAATATGGGCAATGACCCTAGCTTTAAAGGCAAAAAAGAAAAGCCAAATTGATTACACATGCACACACATATGCATGTTGACTAGACTGTGTAAGATTGTTGTAAGACTCAAACATATAATGAATTGATTAAAATATGTTTTGTGATTGGTATATTTTTTTCGAATTATGGTCACTTAGTATTTTAATTATAACTCATTTGTCTAATTTGTGAAAAAAATGGTTATCTTGTTTCTCTTGAATATGACTTGGCATTTACATGGACACGTATGGTATGACAATTTACATTTTATTTTCGGCAATTTTTTTTCTCAAATAAAAAATGAAGAAAAATAATAATAAAATAAAATCTGTTTTTGACCGTGTACTTAAAAAAACAAGTTTGAAAAACTAATTGATGCAATTTATTTGTTTTATCTCATTATATTCAAAATCATGCAAAAGTTTCTAATTTTGAGGTGTCAAATAATTTTTTTTAAAAAGGAGATATTTTGGCATTTATCACATTAAATTCGGTTACCCATTTTCGAACTTGTCTCTTTTGTACACCGAATACTCTATATATTCGGATTCACTTTGCCTATTTCATTCTAAGTGTTTTTCTTGTCTTTCTCTCACTTGTAACCAAAGTGTTTACGGTTTTGTTCTTTGTGTGTTTCACTTGTTTCTCTCTTAGCAGCCATGAAGACTCGAGGTCGTGGTTCTACCTCCAAATCTGTGAAGTTTCAAAAGGAGGCATTTACCGAGACAGTTCCCACTGCCACTCTGTCTGCACTAGGATCTATCTCAGCTGTCTCACCTCCTACAAGCCGTCGACCCAAGACCACAGCAAGAAAGAAGGTTCTTGCTCTTCCGGGTCCTGAAGGAGCTACTTTGATTGGGGCTACAAGTAAAGGAGTTACCTTTCCTAACCTTGATGCTCAGCAAAACCTAGCCTTGGCGATTCCACTCGCCTCATCTGAAGGTCAAGTAAAATCCAATCATGCCTTGAATACAAGTCGTTCCCAATCAGTCTCCACTGAAGCTGTGTCTGATCCATCTGAACATGACTCCCAAGGCAAAGGGAAAACGCAAATCCAAATTCGTTGGATCAAAGAGAACCAAGAAGGCCAAAGTGGCTCCAACGAAAGGTACCAGCTTCATCTCTGATTCATCTCCTTCATCCAGATTCAAATTGAAGGCAAAAATCAACCCACCGCCATGCACCTCGTCGGAGGATGTTTCTCTTGAAACGGAAGACTCACTGCCCGAATTGGACCCTTCCTTGACCGAGCCAATTCCTGAAGTTCCTCATGAAGCCTTGGAAGAGGAGACTGAATCTAAAGAAGACCCATCAGAAACCATGCCTGTTGCATCAGACCCAAAGGGATCAACACCATTGGCATTTCTCGAATTGACTACCAAACTCACTAAACAAAAAGGTGTCCCTGCCCATTTTTCTTACTTTCTATTTTAATGGTAATGAGAAAAATATGCAATTTTATGAGCATCGTCACTTTATTAGTGAACGAAATTTCCATTTTGCTCCTCATCGTGTTTTTGGGGTCTTACTTACTTTAGAGGAAAGGGGTTGGTTACGATCCTTGTCTGGCTTTGATGGGTTTGTGCCTCGAGTAGTTAAGGAATTTTATGCCAATTTGAATGATGAGTTGTTAGAGCAGACTTCTTTTATGTTTCATAAAGTGTATGTTATGGGTCATTGGTATAAGTCCATCTCGGCCAGATAACTGATAAGTCTATCCCAGTCAGATGACTGATAAGTCTATCCCGGTCAGATGGCTGATAAGTCTATCCCGGCCAGATGACTAAAAAGTCTATCTCGGTCAGATGACTGATAAGTCTATCCCGGTCAGATGACTGATAAGTCTATCCTGGTCAGATGACTGATAAGTCTATCCCAGTCAGATGACTAATAAGTCTATCCCGGTCAGATGACTAAAAAGTCTATCTCGGTCAGATGACTGATAAATCTATCCCGGTCAGATGACTAATAAGTCTATCCCAGTCAGATGACTGATAAGTCCACCTCGGTCAGATGACTAATAAGTTCATCTCGATTAGATGACTGATAAGTCCATCTCGATTAGATGACTAATAAGTCTATCTTGGAGGTCCCATACCCTCCTAGCCATGTGACGTGTAGGTCACCTTAGCCTTTCTGGCTCTGGCTCTAAGTAACTAGCCTTTAGACTAGACAAGCGCTTTTAGTTTTCATCGAACTTGAGGTCGGTCCAGCATTAATGCTCATGATGAGTCATTCAATGCAGATGTCGATTAGATCTAATCTTTATTGGCTTGTGTTAAACACGCTAAAATCGTCCTTGACTCGTAAGTCAATGTCATACAACTAGTGCTCGGTACTACTGCCGAACTTGACTAGTAAGTCACAACTTCACAGTTAATACCGACACCATTGCCGATTCTGAATAATAAGTCAGTGCCATTCACAAGTGAGCAAGATTTGATAAGCATTTGATATGCAATCAATGTCCACATTTAAACACTCAACATGCCTCATGAATAACCATGCATGTCACATATGGGGAGTAATTTTCTTACCTTTGGTTCGAGCGAGAAATAACAATTGAACGACCCTTGAGAACGATTGATTCTTTAATCCCTTAGTGGTCACCTAGTCATAACAAAATACAATCTCCGATTAATGAAATCCACAATCATAGGGTCTTGACCTAAACCTCACTCCCGGGACCTAGAATTGTACCCAAACGGTGAGTAGATTCGATCCCGAGCCTTAGGAATTGAAACCCCAAGCCAAAATCCCTTAAAAACACCCAAAACACACATCTGAGAAAACAGGGTAGCGTTACAACCAGGGGCATTTTGCCCTGGCTAGCGCTGTAGCGTTACCCTTTGAGCACTAGGACCAGGCAAAAATGGCCCTGGTTCTTCCTCCTTCGAATCCTCCATTTCCAACCTGAAAAACAAGCTTCCAAACTCCATTTAAATCCCCAAATGAACCCAAATATCATCTACACATATCCTAGGCTTCACAACCCAAGTAACCCTAGGCAAAACTTCCATCAAAATCTCAACTTTCCAACTGAAAAACCAAACTGAAACTCCAAATGAAAATAGAGCAAGAACAAGAGATTCTATGTTAAAAACTCACCTCAATCTCAGCAACACACCCTATTCAATGGTAGAACCCAACCCTAGCTTATCACAGCTTGGTTCCTTAGCTTGATTCCTCAAAAGAAGCTTCAAAATCCAAAGAGAAATGGGAGAGAAATGATGTACGGGAGAAGGAAGAGGATTGCTCTGTTTTTTTTTTTTCTACAGCCTTCTAAGCTTTAATGGCTGAAACATATCCTTTAGGGTGAAAAGACATAAATGCCCTCATGCCTAATTAAAATTCTTAACAGCCACCAAGGGAAAAACCGTCCTTTCGCACCTGTCTCGTTAATCATAATTAACACCCTCCAATTCCCGTTATTCTCAAATGCTAATAAATCATATCCCATTACCCTTTAATTTCCGGTAATGATCTAATCCTCAAAACACCCCGAGACTCACCCCGAGCCCCGAAATCAAATCCCGTTATGACCATATCGATAACTTACATTCAAAGATCGTCTCATGCTGAATGGCTCGAACAAATCCACATTATAATGTGGTCTTATTTATAATTCACCCACATGCATGAAAACATACAATTACGCCCTCAACGGGCCAAATTACCAAAATGCCCTTATAATAAAATGTTGACCCATATGCATGCATTTATCATCATATAATAATATAATTCACATAAACATGCATATAATCATTTAATGGCATAATAAATCAATTATGGCCCTCTCGACCTCCTAATCAAGGTCCTGAACCTTATTAGGGATTTTGGGTCATTACAACTATCCCCTCTTACAGAAATTTCGTCCTCGAAATTTATCTGAGCTGCCCGGAATATAAATTCTACACAACTGTTTCCAGTTTCCTAGGTCGTACCTCACTGTTTCTGTAACATTACCTTGACCCAAGGTATAGCTTTGCTTCTCAGAACCTTGTTCTTTCTGTTAAAATTTCAACAGGCTACTCCACACAGGATATCTTAGCCTAAATCTCTAGGTTTCCATAACTCATCTCATGAGTTTTCTTTAACCCAAGTTCTCAACATGGAGATACATAATACACTGTATACTGCTGACAGTGCCAAAGACGTGGCCAATCCAAAGGCTACTTTCCTGATCCTATCCAGTATTCAAACGGTCTTACTAAACTAGAGCTTAAATTGCTCTCACCTCTTCACCCCTTTCCATGGTGATAGTTTAATGAAGATACAATCTTCTACTTGGAACTCCATGTTCCTGCATCTCAAATCAATATAACTTTTCCATTTACTCTGAGAAGTGAGCATCCAGGCTCTAACCTTTTCAATAACCTCAATGATCCCCTGAACTACCTCATGATCTAGATATAATATATCATTCATCTTATAAGATGTTCTTCCAATAATAATTGGATAACTCTGTCTCTCTCTCTCTTTGATTTACCATCAGTCTGAGAGTAATAAACTGTGTATTCATCACCTTCTATAACCCATCCAAAACTTGGAAGTAATAATAGAGTCTTCATCTGATAAGATGGACCTCGAATTCCATGAAGGCGCATTACCTCTTTCACTTAGAGGTCTGACAACTGATCAGATGTATTATTCGTCCTTACTGATAGAAATAAACTCACTTGGAATACTGGTCCATAATGACCCAATCCCAACTCATATTGGCCCACTATCCTGGCCAGCCCCACCGCGAAACCTATCACGATGTTTGTAATGCCCAAATTTCCTAATAAGGATTAGGACCTTGATTAGGAGGCCGGGAGGGCCATAATTGATTTATTATGATATTTAATGATTATATGCATGTTTGTGTGAATTATATTATTATATGATGGTAAATGCATGCATATGGGTTCAATTTTAATTATAAGGGCATTTTGGTAATTTGGCCCGTTGAGGGCGTGATTGTGTATTTTCATGCATGTGGGTGAATTATAAATAATACCACATTATATATGGATTGGTTCGAGCCATTCTGCATGAGACGATTATGGAATGCAAGTTTTCGGTTTAGTCATAACAAGATTAAGTTCGGGGCTCAGAGTAAGTCTCGGGGTAATTTGGTGATTAGAACGTCGCTGAGAATTAGAGGGTAACGGGATATGAATTATTGGTATTTGAGGATACTGAGAATAACGGGAATTGGAGGGTGTTAATTATAATTAACGAGATAGGCGGGAAAAGACGGTTTTACCCTTGGAAGTCTTTAGAAGGATTTAATTGGCCTAGGGGCATTATGGTCTTTTGACCTTAAGGATTTGTTTAAGCCATTAAGGCTTAGAAAGCTGTAGAAAGTGTAATAAAAATAGAGCATCATCATCCTCATCTCTTTCTCTCCCGTACCTCTCCTTCTCTTCTTTTCCTTTTCTGATTTTTGACTTCAAATTGAAGAACCAAGCTAGGAGAGCAAGGCTTGAGGGCTTAGGACCTTGGTTCAATCATTGAAGGGGATCCAAATCAAGCTTCAGGTAAGAAATTCAGCTATGAAAGTCTTGTTATACCCTGTTTTCTAATAAGTTTTTAGTTGAGGATTTTGATGTGTTAGTTGGGAATTAGTGGAAGTTCTTGAGTTTGGTTGCTTGGGTTTTGATGAGGGTGTGATGTAGATGAGGTTTAGGGGTTGAATTGGGTGTTTGGGTCATGTTTGGGATTGGTTTGGAGGTTTGTTTTTCAAGGGAAATCGCAAGGGAGAAGATCAGAAAAGTTTCTGGTCTGCTGTTGGTGCCCTAGCGCTAGGCAAGGCAGGTTTTAGGGCTTCTCTGAATTTGGGGCAGCGCCCCAGCGCCATTAGGCAGTGCCCCATCGCTAGTTCAATTTCCAGCAATCATATTTTTGGGGTTTTGGGGGCTCGGGGGATGGTTCTACTATCCTGTTTGGGTGATTGAGAGTCCCGAGAGTGTGAGATGGATCCCGGGAGTGAGGTTTTAGATTATAAACCCTTTTATGATTTATTTTATTGATGGGATTCCATATTTGGTTATGAATAGTTGACCGCTAAAGGATCAAAGGATTGATCGTTCTCAAGGGTGGTTCTTTTACTAATTCTTGCTCGAACCCGAGGTAAGAAAGCTGCATCAGATATGTGACATGCATGGTTATTCTTGATGCATGTTGGATGTTTAAATGTAAACATTGATAGCATATTGAATGCTTAGCAATCTTGCTCATTTGCATATGGTTATTATTGAGTCATGCTGGATGATTAAGTGTGATGCATGTGATGCACGAGAAACATGTGATTAGGGCATGCCATGAGTATTGACTGTGAGATTGATCAGAGCTTGAGTCTCTGTGTTTGTGCATGATCATAATTATGCTAGAAATTGTTAAGTAAGCATCCTGAATGCCCTACGTTTGAATATTCGACATATGACATATGTTTGGTAGCAATGCTTACTCGTGCATAGTACTGACTCATTAGTCAGAATTGGCAAAGGTGTTAGTATCAACTGTGAAGCTGTGACTCATTAGTCAGGTTCAGCAGTGGTACTGGGCACTGGTCACACGGTGCTGACTCATAAGTCAGGACGGCCTTAGCGTGTTCAACGCAAGCTAATAAAGATTAGATCTAATCGATATTTGCATTGGATGACTCAGAGAGCATTAATGTCGGATCAACCTCAAGTTCGATGAATATTATAAGCGCTTGTGTGACTTACCTATCAGTCACTCATCTGTTAAGGCTAGTGGCTTACCTAGCATCCACTCTTCTGTTTAAAGTTAGAGACTTACATATCAGTCTCTTGTTTGTTAAGGCTAGTGGCTTACCTAGCAGCCACACTTATGTTTCAAGTTAGAGACTTACCTATTAGTCTCTTGTCTGATTAAGGCTAGTGGCTTACCTAGCTGCCACTCTTCTATTTAAATTAGTGACTTGCTTGTCAGTCACCCAGTATGGTTTTCTTGAACCTCAAAGTGATATTCACTCATCTATTTAAGAGCTATAAGCTCTATGTGATTATAATGATAATCATTTGATAATGTTCATATGAAATGTTGAGTTTTCTTGCTGGGCTTCGGCTCACGGGTGCTTTGTGGTGCAGGTAAAGGCAAAAGAAAGCTAGAACATCCTTGAGTTGGAGGGCTTAGGTGACGATGTGTACATATGCAGCTACTCGACCGCCACGACCGAGGTTTGAAGGAAAGGAACCAGGGCTGAACCCTGGTTTGCCGCTTAGATCGGCTGGTTGTAAATATTTTCTTATAATAGACCTCTAAGTTATATTTTTGGGATCCCAATGTATACAGTAAAAATTCTAGTGAAACATTATATCTTAACCGAAATTTTTAATCCCTAAACCGCTAATCATACTTAGTTACACATTTATGGCCAAATGACTCGATTAGCGAGTTTAGCACTGTTTGCAATGTGCACCGTAACGGTCTCTGGAGTTGAGGCGTTACAATTTTGGTATCAGAGCCTGTCAAGGTTTATGGGTTCCTGAAGACAAGTTGGGCATGTACACTTGTCACTGAAGATAACTTCACTCAGGGAATATTAACTATTTTTGTAGTTATGTGTTTAACTGCTTAAATAGAATGTAAATGCTTTACCTGCACATTGTATTAGGGAACATGAGATTTTGATAGAGCCACGCTAAACTCTTGACTATATGATTATATTCTCCGTGATTATGTATATGATTGTGATCTTATGATTACCTGCTCCATGAATATATAATTGTAATATTTGCATGCTGGAGTTGGAGGCATGGTATGAATGATGGAAGAGCAGGGAACATGATTAATGTATGAATGCCGTGGGAATGTTTTAGCACTGCAAGTGGTTTATGATTGTGGTGTGGTAAGACTGTCCCCGTGGGGAAAGCTCTTGATATGCTCGTCATGGTTAAGGGGTTAAGTTATTGACTGCATATTCAAACAGTAGGTTTATAGCCAAGGCAGACACTGAGGCCTGGTGGTGGTTATGCAGAGGCTGGGAGTTACAGCCAGGGTATCAGTTCTTTATCTGCTCCTATGAATTTTCAGCAGATAGTCACATATTTACAATCAAGGATGCAGAGGCATGAGGAAGAGATCATGTGTCTAAAGCAACAACGGAGTCTGTTGGGGAGCACTTCGTCCTTGGTTATGCCAGGAGTGGCATCAGCTTTGGCTCAGCCTAGGGTTGAGAGCAGATGGGAATTTCTCTGTGGAAGATTCCAGGAGTATTGCCCTCCAGTCTTTGAGGGAGTCCTAGATTCATTCAGAGCTGAGCAATGGATGGCTATGATCAGTTCCATTCTTGACAGTATGGGGCTGGTAGGTTACGATAGGGTGGCTTGTGCGACAAATGTATTAAGGGATGATGCCCGAACGTGGTGGGAAGTAGTATCCCAGACACGAGACACAGCTGTGATGGACTGGAAAGAGTTTAGGCAGCTGTTTAATGAAAAGTATTATTGTGATGTAGCTAAGACAGCTAAGATGATTGAGTTTTTGAATCTCGTTCACGGTAAGGAAACAGTAAACGAGTATGTTAATAAATTTGATGGGTTGGCCAAGTTTGTTTTTGATCTGGTACCCACAGATGTAGGTTGGAAGGAAAGGTTTATTCAAGGATTGAATCCTGGAATAGCTCAGGGCATTAGAGTTGCCCCAGTGCATGAAGTCTCTACCTTTGTCCAGGTGGTAGAGAAGGCTCTTGCTGTTGAGAGCATAAGAGATGATAAGAAGAGTGTTAAGGAATATGGAGCTCAGATGGTAGTATCTCCACTTATTGGAGCAAGCAAGAAGAAAAACTGGAAGGCTTATCCAACATGCACTCAGTGCAAGAGGCGTCATCTGGGAGAATGCCGAGCAAAGGCATGTTTCGCGTGTGGTATGGTTGAGCATATTGTGAAGATGTGCCCTGTGTTAAAGGATGAGCAAAAGGGGATGGACAGCTTGACTCCAGCTCGAGTGTTTATTCCGAGGCAGTCGGAGTCTGAGACGGAGACTAGTTCCTCGGGGGTGGCAGGTCAGTTTTCTAGTTCTGATTTCTAAGTTATGCTGATTGGTTTTGGTGCCATGATGTTCCTTTGTTTGTTGTATATATAGAAGCATAAGGATGACATGTAGATCACATGGTCATGTTGTGGTGGAAAGATAATATTGTATTGGTGACTTAAGAAATAAGTGGGGTTGTGATAAAAAGGACTCCTCATTGGTTTGGATAAAGCTGGTTATGACTGGCTTTGGTTTGATCTGAGATATGGATAAGTTAAGTAAGTGTGTGGCAATTTTAAATGGCAAGGAAAGAATAGTATTTCTTGGGCTTGAGAGTGGAAAACCTTGTGGCAGTTGGCACTGTGCATAGCTTTGGTATGCTGACGACATCTGTATTGAGAGCTAGAGTTTTATTGCAGAGAGATGCATAAAACTCTTAGCTAGTGTGGTGGATACCACTTAGGTTGTGCCAGTGAGATCAGGACAGACTGGATTAGTCTGTGAGTTTCTGGATGTGTTTCCAGGGGACTTGCCAGGGTTTCTTTTATATGGAAAGATAGAATGGTGATTGGATTAGTGCCAGGAATAGATTCAGGTTTTAAGGCACTGTGTTGAATGGCTCAGCGGAGTTGTAAGAATTAAAGGTTCAGTTATTGAGTAAGATGGAACTCTCTAAGGTGGATCTTGGATCTGGTTGGGACCAGTTAGAGATCAGAGAGGAAGTTATATAAAAGACTGTGTTTGTATCAGATAAGAGCACCGGGAGTGCTGAAAATGTCTTGGAAATTGGTTTAATGCCAAGTGTCTGTGAATCAGATGAACAGAGCATTCAAAGGAATATTTGAATGAGATTTGTGATTGACTTGGACAATGATTTGTGGTATTTTCTCAGCGAAAATTTGCCAAGGCTAGGGAATGCCTTAGGGGCAGGAGTGTCCTTGGGTGGTAAGGATATTATAGGTGCCTTGGGAAATAGTTCTGAGTCTTCTTGCAGATCAGAACCAGTTAGTGGGTTTTTATGACATCTCAGTGATAGAGAAAGTAATTGCCTAAGAAACATGTTGATTAAAAGTATCTGACCAGAACTAGAGTAAAGTTTCTGGTGGGCCAGGTGGCCAGTTTATTGTTTGAGATTATTATCTCAGGGAAGATCAAAAGGAAAATAACTAAGTGAACCACAGATAAGAAAAATTGAATGGAAATCTTAGCTGGATTAGCTAAGAGTTATGCAGTGTCAAATATGAATTTATTGTGGTATAGGGTCGGATTTGGAATCCGATGGATACTGAGATTAATTGGGAGATTTCGGATGAATCTCATACTATTCTCTTATTCTTTTAATTCAGGTATCATGGGAATGTGACAGGATATGAAAGCTTCATAGTGGTGGCCTGAGATGGAGAGGGATGTAATGGAATGCGTGGTAAAGTTCTTAGCCTATTAGCAGGCTAGATCAGAGGGTCAGAAATCAGTGAGGCCATGGTAGCCTTTGAGTACTTTATAATGGAAACAAGATAGCATCGTGATGGGTTTTGCGGTGGGATTGCCCAGGTTAGTGGGCCAGTATGAGTTGGCAGTGAGTCAATGTGGACCAGCAGTCCAAGTGAGTTTGTTTTTGTCAGTAAGGATAAGTGACACAGCTGATCCGTATTCAGATCTCTTTGAGAAAGGAAGAGAGTTATCCAGTGTTTAAAAGGTACCTTATGAACTAAGATATGGTAGAATGTGTTCGTCATCCATTCATTGGAATGAGATGGGTGAGATGTTATATCTGGATCATGAGATGGTTCAAGGGACCATTGAGACTATTAGAGGTTGGAACTTCGATGCTCACTTCTCAGAGTAAATGGAAAAGTTTAAATGAATTAGAAAGTAAGAACATAGAGTTCCAGGTAGAAGATCATATCTTCCTTACAAGTATCACCATGGAAATGGGTGATGAGTTAAGGGCAAGTTGAGCTCTAGAAAAGTATAACAGTTTGAGTCCTGAATAGGACTGGCCAGGTTAACTTGATTCGACCTTGTTTTGGCACTGTCAGTTGTGAATAGTGTATTTTGTATTTACATGCTGAGGACATGGGTTGAAAGAAACTCATGAGTTGAGTTATGAGAATTTGAAGATTGAGGCTAAGTTATCTTGAAAGGAATAGCCAGTCCAGTTATGGGACATAAAGATTAAGGTTGTGAGGAATAAAGTATACCTTGAGTCAAGGTATGTTGCAGAAACAGTGAGGTCGAGGGAACGACCTGGGAAATTGAAATCAGTTGTGCGGAATTCTTATTCCGGGAAAGTCAAATAAATTTCGAGGACGAAATTTCTGTAAGTAAGGGATAGTTGTAATGCCCAAAATTTCCTAATAAGGATTAGGACCTTGATTAGGAGGCCAGGAGGGCCATAATTGATTTATTATGATATTTAATGATTATATGCATGTTTGTGTGAATTATATTATTATATGATGGTAAATGCATGCATATGGGTTCAATTTTAATTATAAGGGCATTATGGTAATTTGGCCCGTTGAGGGCGTGATTGTGTATTTTCATGCATGTGGGTGAATTATAAATAATACCACATTATATGTGGATTGTTTCGAGCCATTCGGCATGAGACGATCATGGAATGCAAGTTTTCGGTCTAGTCATAACGGGATTAAGTTCGGGGCTTGGAGTAAGTCTCGGGGTAATTTGGTGATTAGAACATCGCTGAGAATTAGAGGGTAACAGGATATGAATTATTGGTATTTGAGGATATTGAGAATAACAGGAATTGGAGGGTGTTCATTATAATTAACGAGATTGGCGGGAAATGCAGTTTTACCCTTGGAAGTCTTTAGAAGGATTTAATTGGCCTAGGGGCATTATGGTCTTTTGACCTTAAGGATTTGTTTCAGCCATTAAGGCTTAGAAAGCTGTAGAAAGTGTAATAAAAATAGAGCATCATCATCCTCATCTCTTTCTCTCCCGTACCTCTCCTTCTCTTCTTTTCCTTTTCTGATTTTTGACTTCAAATTGAAGAACCAAGCTAGGAGAGCAAGGCTTGAGGGCTTAGGACCTTGGTTCAATCATTGAAGGGGATCCAAATCAAGCTTCAGGTAAGAAATTCAGCTATGAAAGTCTTGTTATACCCTGTTTTCTAATAAGTTTTTAGTTGAGGATTTTGATGTGTTAGTTGGGAATTAGTGGAAGTTCTTGAGTTTGGTTGCTTGGGTTTTGATGAGGGTGTGATGTAGATGAGGTTTAGGGGTTGAATTGGGTGTTTGGGTCATGTTTGGGGTTGGTTTGGAGGTTTGTTTTTCAAGGGAAATCGCAGGGAGAAGACCAGAAAAGTTTCTGGTCTGCTGTTGGCGCCCCAGCGCTAGGCAGGGCAGGTTTTAGGGCTTCTTTGACTTTGGGGCAGCGCCCTAGCGCCAGTAAGCAGTGCCCCAGTGCTAGTGCAATTTCCAGCAATCATATTTTTAGGGTTTTGGATGATTTTGGGGGCTCAGGGGATTGTTATACTATCCCGTTTCAGTGATTGAGAGTCCCGAGAGTGTGGGATTGATCCCGGGAGTGAGGTTTTAGATTATAAACCCTTTTATGATTTATTTTATTGATGGGATTCTATATTTGGTTATGACTAGGTGACCACTAAAGGATCAAAGGAATGATCATTCTCAAGGGTGGTTCTTTTACTAATTCTTGCTCGAACCCGAGGTAAGAAAACTGCACCCCATATGTGACATGCATGGTTATTCTTGATGCATGTTGGATGTTTAAATGTAAACATTGATAGCATATTGAATGCTTAGCAATCTTGCTCATTTGCATATGGTTATTATTGAGTCATGCTGGATGATTAAGTGTGATGCATGTGATGCACGAGAAACATGTGATTAGGGCATGCCATGAGTATTGACTGTGAGATTGATCAGAGCTTGAGTCTCTGTGTTTGTGCATGATCATAATGATGCTAGAAACTGTTAAGTAAGCATCCTGAATGCCCTACATTTAAATATTCGACATATGACATATGTTTGGTAGCAATGCTTACTTGTGCATGGTACTGACTCATTAGTCAGAATTGGCAAAGGTGTTAGTATCAACTGTGAAGCTGTGACTCATTAGTCAGGTTCGGCACTGCTCACACGATGCTGACTCATAAGATAGGACGACCTTAGGGTGTTCAACCCAAGCCAATAAAGATTAGATCTAATCGATATTTGTATTGGATGACTCAAAGAGCATTAATGCCAGACCGACCTCAAGTTCGATGAATATTATAAGCGCTTGTGTGACTTACCTATTAGTCACTCATCTGTTAAGGCTAGTGGCTTACCTAGCAACCACTCTTCTGTTTAAAGTTAGAGACTTATCTATCAGTCTCTTGTCTGTTAAGGCTAGTGGCTTACCTAGCAGCCACTCTTGTGTTTAAAGTTAGAGACTTACCTATTAGTCTCTTGTCTGATTAAGGCTAGTGGCTTACCTAGCAGCCACTCTTCTATTTAAATTAGTGACTTGCTTGTCAGTCACCCAGTATGGTTTTCTAGAACCTCAAAGTGATATTCACTCATCTGTTTAAGAGCTATAAGCTCTGTGTTATTATAATGATAATCATTTGATAATGTTTATATGAAATGTTGAGTTTTCTTGTTGGACTTCGGCTCACGGGTGCTTTGTGGTGCAGGTAAAGGCAAAAGAAAGCTGGACCATCCTTGAGTTGGAGAGCTTAGGTGACGATGTGTACATATGCAGCTGCTCGACCGCCACGACCGAGGTTTGAAGGAAAGGAACTATGGCTGAACCCTATTTTGCCGCTTAGATCGGCTGGTTGTAAATATTTTGTTATAATAGACCTCTAAATTATATTTTTGGGATCCCAATGTATACAGTAAACGTTCTATTGAAACGTTATATCTTAACCGAAATTTTTAATCCCTAAACTGCTAATCGTACTTAGTTACACATTTATGGCCAAATGACTCGATTAGCGAGTTTAGCACTGTTTGCAATGTGCACCGTAACGGTCCCTGGAGTTGGGGCGTTACAATGTTTCCTTATTTCCACTATAAAATATTCAAAGGCTGCAATAGCCTTACTGGTTTCTGATACTCTGTTCTGACCTGCTAACAGGTTAAGAACTTTGCCACGTATTCTGTTATGCCCCTCTCCATCCTAGGTCATCAATATAAAACTTTCCTATCCTGTTACATTTCCGTGATACTTGGATGAAGAGAATAAAAGAGTTGTATGAAATTCATCCAGAATCTCTCAATTAATCTCAGTGTCCATCAGATTCCAAACCTGATCCTTATACCATAATATATTCATACTTGACACTATATAATCCATAGCTAATCCAGCTAAGACACTTCCCTCAATTCGGCCATCTGCAGTTCACTTAAATGTCTTTCCTTTTGATCTTCTTGAGATTGTAATCTTAAGCATAAAATTAGCCACCTGGCCCACCAAAAACTCTACTTTAATTCTGGTTAGATCCTTTAACCAATATGATGCATAGGCAATCCCTTTCTCCCTGCCACTGGGGTGTCATAACAACCTACCAATTGATTATGATCTGTAAAAAGACTCAAAACTCCTAAGGCGTTCCTTGACCTTGGCAAATCTCTACAAATCCATTGATCAAAACGATCACAAATCCAATTCAGATAATCCTTAAATACTTTGTTCATCTAATCCATAAAAACAACTTAGCATTCCCAGTGCCCTTATCTGATATAACATCAGTCTTCTGCATATCCTTCTCCCTGATCTCTAGCTGGTAATAACCAGATCAAAGATCCACCTTGGAGATTACCATCTTACTCAATAACTGAGCCTTTAGTTCTTAAAAATTTGTTGAAGCCACTCAAAACAGTGCCCTAAGTCTGATTCCATCCCTGGCACCATTCCAATCACCATTCTATCCTTTTTGTGTAAAGGTAATCCTGACAAATCCCCTAGAAATACATCTAGAACTTCACAGACTAATCCAGTCTATCCTGATCCCACTGACACAACCTAAATGGTATCCACCACACTAGCTAAGAGTTCCATGCATCCCCCTGCAACAGATCTCTAGCTCTAAATACAGTCATCAGCATACCATATCCATACACCGTGCCAGCTACCACAAGGGTTTCCCACTCTCAAACCCAAGAGTTAATATCATTTCCTTGCAATCTATCATTGCCTCACACTTGGCTAACCAATCCATATCTAGGATCATACTGAATTCAGTCATAACAAACTTTACCAAAACAACTGATGAGTCCCTTCCACCATAACCTAACTCATCACAACATAATCATGCTATTTGCATATCAAATTTGTGCCTCTCTAGATGCAACAAACAAAGAACAACATGGCACCAAAATTAGTCAACACAATACAAAATCAGAACTATAAAGTTGACCTGCCATCCTTGAGGAACCAGCCTCAGTCTCAGTCTCAGACTTTGACTGCCTCAGAATGAACACTCGAGTTGGAGTTGAGCTGTCCATCCCCTTTTGCTCATCTGCTCCTTGCCTTGGATAAGCCTTCATGAAATGCCCAACCAGTCCACATAAGTAACATGCCTTTGCTCGAAATTCTCCCAGATGATGTCTCTTACACTGGGTGCATTTTGGATAAGTCATCCAACTCTTTTTCTTGCTCGCTCCAATAAATGGAGGTGTCACTGCCTGAGCTTCGTGCTTTCTGACACTCTTCTTCTCATTTTTTATGCTCTCAACAGCAAGAGCCTTCCCTACCACCTGAGCGTAAGTGGATGTTTCATGCACTGGGGCAACTCTAACACCCTGAGCTATCATGGAATTCAATCCTTGGATAAACTTTTCCTTCCGAGCTACATCTGTGGGTACCATGTCAAAAGCAAACTCAACCAACCCATCAAATCTATTAACATACTCGGTTACTGTTGCATTGCCCTGAACCAGGTTCATAAACTCATTCATCTTAGCAGTCTGGGCCGCATCACAGTAATATCTTTTATTAAACAGCTGTCTAAATTCTTTCCAGTCCATCATAGCTATATCTCGTGTGTGGGGTACTACTTCCCACCATGTTCGGGCATCATCCTGCAATACATATGTAGCACATATCACCTTATCGTGACTCACAAGCCCCATACTGTCAAGAATGGAACTATTCATGCACATCTATTGCTCTGCTCTAAATGGATCTAGGCCTTCCTCAAAGACTGGAGGGTAATAGTTTTGGAATCTTCCACAAAGAAATTCCCATCTGCACCCAACCCTAGGCTGAGCCAAAGCTTATGCCACTCCTAGCATAACAAAGGAAGAGGTGTTCCCCGACAGATTCTGCTGTTGCTTCAAACACCTAATCTCTTCCTCTTGCCTTTGCAATCTTAATTGCATATCAGTAAGCACCTGCTGAAAAGTCTAAGGGCAGGTGAAGAATTCAAACCCTAGCTGTAACTCCCAGCCCCGGTATAACCACCATCAGGCCTCATTATCTGCCTTGGATACATATTTGCTTATTGAATCTACAGTCAATAACTTGACCCATTAAATATGATGAGCATATCAAGAGCTTTCCCCACGGGAACAATCTTACCACACTACAATCACAAACCACTGTAGTGCTAAAAACATGCCCATAACATTTATACATCATTCACAATCCCTACCTCTTCCAACAATCACCTCATGCTTCCAACTCCAGCATGCAATTATCAAATTTATATAATCACGGAGCAGGTAATCACATTCATATATATATATATATATTCACGGAGCATGTAATCATATAATCACATTAATAGTTAAGAGCCAGGCTCTATCAGAATCTCATGCTCCCTAATACAATGTGCAAGTAAAGCATTTACATTCTATTTAAGCAGTTAAACAAATAACTACAAAAATAGTTACCATTCCCTCAGTGAAGCTATCTTTAGTGATGAGTGTACATGCCCAGCTTGTATTTAGGAACCTTTAACTTGCCTCACTCTGATACCAAGTTGTAACGCCCTAATCTCCAGGGACCGTTACAGTGTGCCTTTTAAACAATGCTAAACTTGCTAATCGAGTCATTTGGCCATAATCGTGTAACTAAGTATGATTAGCGGTTTAGGATTAAAAAGTTTGGTTAAGATAAAATGTTTCACTAAAACGTTTACTGTATACATTGGGATCCCAAAAATATAATTTAAAGGTTAATTATAGCAAAATATTTACAGCCAGCCAGCCTAAGCGGAAAAATAGGGTTTAACCCTAGTTCCTCTTTAAACCCTTGATCGTGATGATCGAGCAGCCACATATGTACACATCGTCACCTAAGCCCAACAAGAAAACTAAATATGCTCATTAACAAGTAATAACATGTTACGAAGTCATAATAAGAATGCCTAGCAGTAATAACCCTACTCATGCATGCAAGCAGGTACAAATAAATGTTTGTGAAGTCCTGCGCTCTAAGAAGATGACTAATAAGTCTCCCGCTCTAAGGTAGATGACTAATACGTCTCTCTGAGGTAGATGACTAATAAGTCATTCTTTAAACTACTGACTAATAAGTCACTTCCAAATAGATGACTAGTAAGTCTATCTCGGTCAGATGACTATTAAGTCTATCCCGGTCAGATGACTGATAAGTCTATCTCGATCAGATGATTGATAAGTCCATCTCTGTCAGATGACTGATAAGTCTATCCCAATCAGATGAATGATAAGTCTATCTCAGTCAGATGACTGATAAGTCTATCCCGGTCATATGACTGATAAGTCTATCTCAGTTAGATGACTGATAAGTCTATCTCGGTCAGATGACTGATAAGTCTATCCCGGTCAGTGACTGATAAGTCCACCTCGGTCAGATGACTAATAAGTTCATCTTGATTAGATGACTGATAAGTCCATCTCGATTAGATGACTAATAAGTCTATCTCGGAGGTCCCATACCCTCCTAGC
Organism: Humulus lupulus; assembly: GCF_963169125.1. NCBI lineage: Eukaryota > Viridiplantae > Streptophyta > Magnoliopsida > Rosales > Cannabaceae > Humulus > Humulus lupulus. The sequence continues at coordinate 211,957,111 of NC_084793.1, forward strand.
TATGTGACGTGTAGGTCACCTTAGCCTTTCCGACTTTGGCTCTAAGTAACTAGCCTTTAGACTAGACAAGCGCTTTTAGTTTTCATCGAACTTGAGGTCGGTCCGGCATTAATGCTCATGATGAGTCATTCAATGTAGATGTCAGTTATATCTAATCTTTATTGGCTTGCGTTAAACATACTAAAATCGTCTTTGACTAATAAGTCAATGTCATACAAGCAGTGCTCGGTACTACTGCCGAACTTGACTAGTAAGTCACAACTTCACAGTTAATATCGACACCATTGCCCATTCTGACTAATAGGTCAGTGCCATTCACAAGTGAGCAAGATTTTCTAAGCATTTGATATGCAATCAATGTCCACATTTAAACACTCAACATGCCTCATGAATAACCATGCATATCACATATGGGGTGCAGTTTTCTTACCTTTGGTTCGAGTGAGAAATAACAATTGAACGACCCTTGAAAACGATCGATTCTTTAATCCCTTAGCAGTCACCTAGTCATAACCAAACACAATCTCTGATTAATGAAATCCACAGTCGTAGGGTCTTGACCTAAAACTCACTCCCGGGACCCAGAATTGTACCCAAATGGTGAGTAGATTCGATCCCGAGCCTTAGGAATTGAAACTCCAAGCCAAAAACCCTTAAAAACACCCAAAACACACATCTGAGAAAATAGGGTAGCGCTACAACCAGGGGCATTTTGCCCTGGCTAGCGCTGTAGCGCTACCCTTTGGGCACTAGGACCAGGCAGAAATGGCCCTGGTTCTTCCTCCTTTGAGTCCTCCATTTCCAACATGCAAAACAACCTTCCAAACTCCATTTAAACCCCCAAATGAACCCAAATATCATCTACACATATCCTAGGCATCGCAACCCAAGTAACCCTAGGCAAAACTTCCATTAAACTCTCAACTTTCCAACTCAAAAACCAAACTAAAACTCCAAATGAAAACAGAGCAAGAACAAGAGATTCTATGTTAAAAACTCACCTCAATCTCAGCAACACACCCTATTCAATGGTAGAACCCAACCCTAGCTTATCACAGCTTGGTTCCTTAGCTTGATTCCTCAAAAGAAGCTTCAAAATCCAAAGAGAAATGGGAGAGAAATGATGTACGGGAGAAGGAAGAGGATTGCCTTGTTTTTTTTCTACAGCCTTCTACTCTTTAATGGATGAAACATATCCTTTAGGGTGAAAAGACATAAATGCCCTCATGCCTAATTAAAATTCTTAACAGCCACCAAGGGAAAAACCGTCCTTTCGCACCTGTCTCGTTAATCATAATTAACACCCTCCAATTCCCGTTATTCTCAAATGCTAATAAATCATATCCCATTACCCTTTAATTCCCGGTAATGATCTAATCCTCAAAACACCCCGAGACTCACCCCGAGCCCCGAAATCAAATCCCGTTATGACCATATCGATAACTTACATTCAAAGATCGTCTCATGCTGAATGGCTCAAACAAATCCACATTATAATGTGGTCTTATTTATAATTCACCCACATGCATGAAAACATACAATTACGCCCTCAACGGGCCAAATTACCAAAATGCCCTTATAATAAAATGTTGACCCATATGCATGCATTTATCATCATATAATAATATAATTCACATAAACATGCATATAATCATTTAATGGCATAATAAATCAATTATGGCCCTCCTAGCCTCCTAATCAAGGTCCTAAACCTTATTAGGGATTTTGGGGCATTACAGGATAGACTCAGCCGTAGCCTTAGGAACTCTGTGGAATGAACCAAAAATCAGAAGAATAACACAACTCTCCTCTCTCTCACATTCCTCCCTTCCCTTCTTGGTGCCTTAAGGAATTTTGAGAGTTCTTGAGGAATTGGACAGAGAATCCAAAGATTGACGCTAGGATTTACTTGAGGATCAACTCAGGGCCCAAAATTTGTGATCAAGGTATGGATTCATTCTAAATTCTTGGTAGTTTTAGCCAAGGCCCGAAATTAAACCTTAGGACTACTCTTGAGTGTTAATGAGATTAAGGGGTAGTTTTTGGGATAATAATACTGCTGATTTTTCTTTGATATGATATATGGACATAATTCTAGGTAAAGTGTTGAATTGGGTTGATTTTTGTGGAGTTAACTCGTGAAAATACAGTGGAAAAACTGGGTGAGCTAGCTCGAGCCGCAACCCGTATGGACCCAGAAGGCTTGGGAGCCTCTGAAACCATCCAGGCGCTGCAATGCTTACTGAGGTGCACTGTGGCCCATGTCTCTAGAAGAAAACCCAAGGCTCTCTGACTTGTAGCATGTCGCAACCCTAATGGGATGGGCCGCAGCTCAAAATAATGACCAAAATAGGGTTTTAAGCTCATAAACTTAATTCTTAAGTCTCAGGAATGATTCTACTACCCAATTTAGTAGAATTCAAAATCCCAGAGGCTAGTATGTTATTTTGAAGGCTTTTAATTGATTATGATTGTGATGGCTATTTATCATTACATTGTGACTAGGTGTTACTGCTAAGGCTCAGGATTAGGGATTGTGCTCGAGATCACCTTGTGCTGTTAGCTCGGGACTCAAGATAATAGAATTGTCTGTGCCCGTAGAGCTATGTTGTGTATATTGTTTATAACTATTACGTCATACATGTGATTATGACCGATCGGCAAAGGTCTGGAGTGGCAAAGGTTGAGAGCGACAAAGGCTGGGAACAGTAGAGGTCAAGAACGACAAAGGCCGGGAGTGGCAAAGGCCGAGATCGACATTAAGCATGCAGAATGTAGGCCGCCAGGGCGAGACCCTGTAAGGGTACTATACACACCCACTCTGTTTAGACCGTGAACTTGGTGTCTGGTAATGTAGCCTGATCGTCGTAGGCTGCTGTTGTGTTGTAATGGCCCAAATTTTGTAATAAGGCCTAAGGCCTTGATTAGGAGGCCGGGAGGGCCATAATTGATTTATTATGCAATTAAATGATTATATGCATGTTTAGGTGTATTAAATATGCATGTGAACCCAATTCTGATTAATTGGGTGATTTTCATATTTTGGCCATTTCGGGCATATTTGGCATATATGTGGCATGTGTGTGGTGCTTCATTAATTTTTTGGTTATGCTAGGGTTACTCATCATGAGACGATTGTAGGAGGTAAGCTAGTGGGAAAGTCACAACGGGATTCATACTTGACTCGGAGTGAGTCAAGGGGTATTTTGGGTATTTAACACATTACTGGGATATTGGGTAATGGGAATAAATATTTGATGATAAATTGGGAGGTAGTAAGATCATGGGGAAATTCTGGGAGTTTTGACTATTTTACCCCGGGGGGAGTTTTCGGGACCCCAAGCATTAGGATTTGCTTGAGGCTACTTAAGCTTGAAGTAACCTCTTAGAATCATAAAAGAACATTCAAAATGTTCTCTCTTCCTCGCGTTCCCTTTTCGACACCCGATCACCTTTTCGAAGGAAAGTTGAGTTCTAGGACTCAGATTCAAACGAGGATCGAGGCATAGCGATTCTAGGGAAGATTAGAATCTTATTAGCCGGAGGATTTAGCGAGGAACGACATAATCAGAGGTAATTCAAGTTTTAAGTTCTTAATTTTTAAAGTTTTTAAGCTTGGATTGGATTTTGTGTTTTGATGAGTTGTTGGATGAATTGAAGCTTGGGTTTTATTGATTTTAGGAGATTAGGATGTTTGGGAACTTTAATTTTGAGATTTGGATAGGTTGGGGTCGGATTTGGAGCTTTGAAGCTCGAAGAACTCAAAGAACACAAAGTTGAAACCCAGAATTTATGGTTGGGCGCTCTAGTGCTAGGGTGGTTGCGCTACATTGCTAGGTGCTCTGTGTTTGGGGGAGTTGGGTCTGTTTTTAGCGCTGTAGCGCCCAAAGTAGCGCTATAGTGCTACACAACCTTCAAAAATTGGGTTTTTTGGTACTTTTTGGGGTTTTTGACCCGATGGCTCGGGGGATGATTCCACCACCCTGTTTGGTGGAATTGGAAGTCCCGAGAGTGTGGGATTGGTCCCGGGATTGGGTTTTAGAACTTGAACTCATTGAAACACCGTTTATGGTTGTGACTAGGTTATCGCTAGGGGCTTGGAAAGAGGATCGTGCTTGAGGGTCGTTCATTGGTAACCTGTGCTTGGACAAAAGGTACGAAAATTGCACCCAGTATGTGATGCATGTGATGCATGATATACATAAGATTAGGGCATGGCATGAATGTTGAATATGAGATTGATTAGAGCTTGAGTCTCTGTAAATGTGCATGATCATAATTATGCTAGTGAATGTTAAGTATGCATGATGAATGCCCTGTATTTGGATATTTGACATATGATATATGCCTGGTTGCATTACTTACTTGTGAGTGGAACTGACTCCAAAGTCAGAATCAACAATGGTGTTAGTATTGACTGTAAAGTTGTGACTCATTAGTCAAGTTTGGCAGTAGTACATAGCACTTGTTGTATGGAATTGACCTATAAGTCAAGAGCGGCGTAAGCATCATGAATGCAGAGCCAAAAAGATTAGATCTAATCGACATAAGCATTGAATGAATCATCCTGAACATCAATGCTTGACCGAACTCAAGTTCGATGAAAATTAAAAGAGCTTGTCTAGTCTAAAGGCTAGTTACTTAGAGCCAGGGCCAATGTAATGACCCAACTATTCTAGACTCTTGGACCATTAACGAAACTATACATACAAATTCTTACTAAAACTTACATTTTGCGAAAATACCATAATTTTATTAGAAAACTTATAGAAATAAGAGTTACTTACATAAATACCAAGAAGGATATGGGATCCCATTGTTTGAAAAACAAAACATAACATGATTTATAAAATAAAGGGATTACATAGTAAGTGCGGAAAATACATATAAAGACCATAAACAAATGACTACATCCTTGAAATTGAACTCTCGACTCCTTGACTCCATTCATCATCGATACACAATCTCCAAGAATCCACGAACCTTACCGCCACTAATAGCTATTTTCCTGCACATTTAAACAAAAAGGAATGAGCCTAATGCCCAGCAAGGAAAAATCTAACACATACTTCACATACATAAATTTCATAATAAACATAAAGACATATCATAACACTTATTACATACACATACTATAATGGCCATTATTACTTGGGGTCCCATAGACTAAACAAGTCATATGCCCATGAGATTAGTGGGGTCCTACTAGCTAAGTAGGTCATATGCCCATAATCTATTTGTGGTCTTGTTAGTCATATGGGTCATATGCCCAAGCCTACAAACATACATATTCATAATATATTTTATAACATATTTCATAACATAAAACATAAGATAACACAAGCATATAACATATAGATTCTATCCTATTTTCCTTACCAAAGTTACCGGGATATGTGGACAGCGTTGGGACTTTGGAACACTCCTAATAACCATTATGAAAAAGAGTGAGTCTAATGAAGAAAAATAGATGAAAAGGAATGGGAAGACTAAACCATTGAGAAACATACTTACCGAAACTTATGTGCTCAAGAACTTAGATTTCCTAACCAAAATAAGAATGAGGTTAGAAGATTGAGTAGAAGGCTATGAGAAAGAAAATAACATAAAACCAATGAGCTAGAGTTTTGGGTTACCTTAAAGACTTGTAAGACCAATCTACACCACAAACCGAAATACTATAGAACCTTACTTCCCAAAGTGTTTGATAAGCTTATGAGGATCAAGCTCATGATTTCCCCAAACCAGGTGTTTACACTCTCACACTCACTTAGCACTTGCAGCCTCTGAACTTAGAGCAAAAGATGAATAATGGCTGGGTACTAGGTCCTATTTATAGAGTTTAGGAATGAAAGGATCTTGATTTTACTTGAATAAAAATAATAGCTTTTTAGGTGAATAATTTGAATAATCGTTCAGCAGAGGCTGAAGACTCGTTCAAAAAGATGCTGGACTTATCAAGAGGTTGAATGGCTGAATGGAAAAAGAATTCAAAAAAACATACTGAAGGAGGCGATATATCGTCCCCTTTAGGCGATATATCGCCTGGGCCAGTATGCCCGAGGCAGTCATGCATCGTCTCGTGTTTTCCGTATCTACGTGCTGCGATATATCGCCCCCTATAGCTGCGATATATCGGCACACGCTGATTAATTAAACACGAAATTACACATTTTTAGCTAAGTTTGAATGGAGTAAACAGCCTTGACTAAGCCCTCAACGTATTCAAAGCTGCTGACTGACCTTATAGCATTCAAACTTTTACCCTTATTAAATTAAATCCTCAAAATACTTAATCCTTAATCACCCATTCATAACATGTGCTTAAAATCCTATTGGTCCTTATCTAAACCTTATAGTATAATAAATATTATCCTTAATATCAGTCATATAATCAAACCTTAGGTTAACATTAATATTCTTAAACTATAGGTTAAACTTAGAAAATCTATAAGTACTACTATGAGTGTCCAAATAATTCCCGGTCTGAACCAAAAATCCACAGTTACAAAGATAATACTATACATACTATAATACTACTAAATAATTAGCTAAGTAAAGTTCTTGGACTCTACAGCCAAAAGGCTCAGGTTACTGCAATGTCACATGGCTATGGGTGTTGAGCCCAAGTTCGTGACTCACTCATCAATCACTCATCTGATTAGGGTGCAAAACCTAAGTTTGTGACTCCATAGTCACTCATCTGATTAGGGTGCAAAGCCCAAGTTTGTGACTCCATAGTCACTCATCTAATGAGGGTGCAAAACCCAAGTTTGTGACTCCATAGTCACTCATCTTATTAAGGTGCAAAACCCAAGTTTGTGACTCCATAGTCACTCATCTGATTAGGGTGCAAAACCCAAGTGTGTGACTCCATAGTCACTCATCTGATTAGGGTGGAAATCCCAAGTTTGTGACTCCATAGTCACTCATTTGACTAGGGTGCAAAGCCCAAGTTTGTGACTCCATCGTCACTCATCTGATTAGGGTGCAAAACCCATGTTTGTGACTCCATAGTCTCTCATCTGATTAGGGTGCAAAGCCCAAGTTTATAACTCCATAGCCACTCATCTGATCAGTGTGTAGAGCCGAAGTTTGTGACTCCATAGTCACTCATCTGATTAGGGTGCAAAGCCCAAGTTTGTGACTCTATAGGCACTCATCTGATTAGCACAATCATTATTTGGACTTATTTGCATGCATGAATAGGGCTATTATCGCTAGGCATGCCTATTATGATCTAGTAACGCGTTATTACCTGTTCATGAGCATATTGAGTTTTCTTGCTGCGCTTCGGCTCACGGGTGCTATGTGGTGCAGGTAAAGGCAAAAGAAAGCTAGACCATCCTTGAGTTGGAGAGCTTAGGTGACGATGTGTACATAAGTGAATGCTCGACCGCCACAACCGAGGGTTTAAAGAGGAGCTAGGGTTTAACTCTATTTTGTCGCTTAGGTCGACTGGTTGTTAATATTTTATTGTAATTAACCTTTAAATTATATTTTGGGATTCCAATGTATACAATAAACATTTTAGTGAAATGTTGTATCTTTGACCAAAATTTTTAACCCTAAACTGTTAATCATACTTAGTTACACAATTATGGCCAAATGACTTGATTAGTGATATTAGCACTGCTTTAAAATGCACACCGTAACGGTCCCTAGAGATTAGGGCATTACAACTTGGTATCAGAGCGAGCCAAGGTTAAGAGTTCCTGAAGAAAAGCTAGGCATGTACACTCGTCGCTGTAGATAGCTTCACTCAGGGTATGGTAACTATTTATGTGGTTATGTGCTTGACTGCTTAAATAGAAAGTAAACGCTTTACCTACATATTGTATTAGGGAGAATGAGATTGTGATAGAGCCTGGCTCTTGATTACATGATAACCTGCTCCGTGGAAATATATATGAATATGATTATTTGCATGCTGGAGTGGGAGGCATGGTGTGTATGTTGGAAGAGCAGGGATTATGATTGATGTATGAATGCCATGGGCATGTTTTTAGCACTGTAGTGGTTTGTGAATGTAGTGTGGTAACATTTTTCCCATGGGGAAAGCTCTTGGTATGCTCATCATGTTTAATGGGTCAAGTTATTGACAACAGATTCAATCAGCAGGTATATATCCAAGGCAGATAATGAGACCTGGTGATGATTATACAGAGGCTGGGAATTACAGCCAGGGTTTGAGTTCTTCATCTGCCCCTCAGAATTTCCAGCAAATGTTTACAGATGTGCAATTAAGATTGCAGAGGCAAGAGGAAGATATTAGGTGTTTGAAATAGCAGCAAAATCTGTCAGAGAACACCTCTTCTATTGTTATGCCAGGAGTGGCACCAGTTTTGGCTTAGCCTAGGGTTGAGAACAGGTGGGAATTTATTTGTGGAAGATTCCAGGAGTATTTGTAATGCCCCAAATTTCCTAATAAGGTTTAAGACATTGATTAGGAGGCCGGGAGGGCCATAATTGATTTATCATGTTATTAAATGATTATATGCATGTTTATGTGAATTATATTATTATATGATGATAAATGCATGCATATGGGTCCACATTTAATTATAAGGGCATTTTGGTAATTTGGCACATTGAGGGCGTGATTGTGTATTTCATGCATGTGGGTGAATTATAAATAATACCACATTATATGTGGATTGATTCGAGCCATTCGGCATGAGACGATCATGGAATGCAAGTTTTCGGTCTAGTCATAATGGGGTTAGTTTCGGGGCTCGGAGTGAGTCTCGGGGTGATTTTAATGATTAGAACGTTGCCGAGAATTAAAGGGTAACAAGATATGAATTATTGGCATTTGAGAATAGCGGGAATTGGAGGGTGTTAATTATAATTAACGAAATAGGCGGGAAATGACGATTTTACCCTTGGGAGTCTTTAGAAGCCTTTATTTGACCTAGGGACAAAATGGTCTTTTCACCCCTAAGATATATATCAACTCATGGACTGTAGAATGTTAGAGAAAAATAGAGCATCATCATCCTCATCTCTCTCCCTCACCTGTACACCATTTCTCCTCTTTCTTCCTTTGGAATTTTTCAAGCCAACTTGAAGAAACAAGCTAGGAGATCAAAGGTGGGAGCTTAGAAACTTAGTTCATCCATTGAAGAGGACTCATATCCAACTTGAGGTAAGATTTCATCCATGAACTTAAGCTTTACCCTGTTTTTCTTATGGTTTTCAGTCAAAGGAATTTGAGGTGTTAGTTGTGAGAATTCATGGAAGTTTTGTGTAAGATTGCTTGGGTTTTGATGAGGGTGTGATGTAGATGAAGTTTAGGGATTTAATTTGATGTTTGGGAGAAGTTTGGGATTGGTTTGGAGGTTAGGTTTTCAGGGGAAATCGCAGGGGAGAAGACTAGAATTTTCTCTGGTTTGCTGATGGTGCCCTAGCGCTAGGCAGGGCAGGTTCTGGGCTTCTCTGACTTTGGGGCAGCGCCGCAGCGCTAGTGCATTTTCCAGCAAGCCTATTTTAGGGCTCGGGATGACTTTTAAGGCTCGGGGGTTGGTTCCTTTACCCCGTTTGGGTAGATTGTGAGTCCCAAGAGGTGGGATGGATCCCGGGAGTGAGGTTTTAGATTATAAACCTTTTTATAATTTATTTTATTGATGGGATTCCATATTTAGTTATGACTAGGTGACCGCTAAAGGACCAAATGATTGATCTTGCTCAAGGGTCATTCTTTTACTAATTCTTACTCGAACTTGAGGTAAGAAAACTGCACCCCATATGTGACATGCATGGTTATTCTTTTATGCATGTTGGGTGTTTAAATGTGAACATTGATAGCATATTGAATGCTTAGCAATCTTGCTCACTTGTATATGGTTATTATTGAGGCATGTTGGATGTTTAAGTGTAATGCATGTGATGCACGATAAACATGTGATTAGGGCATGCCATGAATATTGAATGTGAGACTGTTCAGAGCTTGAGTCTCTGTGTTTATGCGTGATTCCAATTATGCTAGCAATTGTTAAGTAAGCATGTTGAATGCCCTGTATGTGGATATTTGAGATATGATATATGTTTGGTAGCATTGCTTACTTGTGCATGGCCCTGGTCATTCAGATTTGGCATTGGTCGTGTGTTACCGACCTTGAAGACAGAAATGGCATAAGAGTCATGAACACAGAGCCGATAAAAGATTAGATCTAATCGACATCTGCATTGGATGACTCAACAAGAGCATTAATGCCAGACCGACCTCAAGTTCGATGAAAACTAAAAGCGCTTGTGTGACTTACCCATCAGTCACTCATCTATTTAAGCTAGTGACTATCCATCAGTCACTCATCTGATTAGAGCCATTGCAGGAAAGCCCATGGAATAGTTTTGTTACAATGCTATAAGCACCGAACCCCATAGTGACTTGCTTTTCAGTCACTCATTATGGTTTAACAGAACCTCAAAGTGATATTCACTCATCTGTTCAGGGCTATAAGCTCTGTATGATCATTTTGATCATCATTTGCATGGCTTTGGGTATTGAGCCCCATAGTGACTTGTTTGTCGGTCACTCAGTATGGTTTACCAGAACCTCAAGTGTTAAATCACTCATCTGATTAGGATTGACTTGATAGTCATCCAATCAGGAGGGCATGATTTCTTATCCTAGATTCCCCAACATTATTTGAATTTACTTACATGCTTGAATAGAGCTATGTTAGCTAGGCATGCCAAATATGATTTGATATCATGATATGACTGTTCATGAGCATATTGATTTTTCTTGTTGGGCTTCAGCTCATGGATGCTATGTGGTGCAGGTAAAGGCAAAAGAAAGCTGGACCATCCTTGAGTTGGAGAGCTTAGGTGACGATGTGTACATATTTAGCTGCTCGACCGCCACGACCGAGGTTTGAAGGAGAGGAACTAGGGTTAAACCCTGTTTTGCCGCTTAGATCGGTTGGTTGTAAATATTTTCTTGTAATAGACCTTTAAATTATATTTTTGGGATCCCAATGTATACAGTAAACGTTCTTGTGAAACGTTACATCTTAACCGAAATTTTTAATTCCTAAACCGCTAATCATACTTAGTTACACGATTATGGCCAAATGATTCGATTAGCAAGTTTAGCACTGTTTATAATGCGCATCAGAACGGTCCCTGGAATTTAGGGCGTTATAGTATTACCCCCAGTCTTTGAGGGAGGCCTAGATCCATTCAAACTTGAGCAATGGATGGGCATGATCAGTTCCATTCTCGACAGTATGGGGGTGGTAGGTCACGATAGGGTGATCTGTGCTACATATGTATTTTGGGATGATGCCCAGACGTGGTGGGAAGTAGTATCAAAAACACGAGACACAGCTGTGATGGATCGGGAAGAATTTAGGCAGCTGTTCAATGAAAGATATTACTGCGATGTAGTCTAGACTTCTAAGATAAATGAGTTTCTGAACCTCGTTCAAGGAAATGCAACAATAACCGAGTATATTAACATATTTGATGGGTTGGCCAAGTTTGCTTTTGATATGGTACCCACAGATGTAGCTCGGAGGGAAAGGTTTATCCAGGGATTGAATCCCAGTATAGCTCAGGGCATCAGGGTCGCCCTAATGCATGAAATCTCTACCTATGCTCAAGTAGTAGAGAAGGCTCTTGCTGTTGAGAGCATAGGAAATGAGATTGAGAATGAGAGTGCTAGAGAGCACAGAGCTCAAGCAGTGATACCTCCATTTATTGGTACGAGCAAGGACAAGGATTGGAAAGTCTACCCAGTATGCACTTGGTGTAGGAGGCGTCATCTGGGAGAATGTCAAGCAAGGGTATGTTTCTTTTGTGAAATAGTTTAGCACCGTAAGAGGAATTGCCTAAGGCGAAGGAAGAATGAGCAAAAGAGGGTGGACAGCTAAACTCCAGCTCGAGTGTTCGCTCTGACGCAGTCAAAGTCAGCAACTGAGACTGAAACGGAGGCTAGTTCCTCAGGGGTGGTAGGTCAGCTTTCTAGTTTTGATTTTTTTATTGTGTTGACTGGTTTTTGTGCCATGTTGTTCTTTGATTTTTTGCATATAGAGAGGCATAAATATAATATGCAGATTGCATGGTTATGTTGTGATGAGTTAGATTGTTGTGGAAAAGACTCGTCAGTTGGTTTGATAGGGTTGGTCATGATTGACTTCAATATGATTTTGGATATAGATTGGTTAGCCAAGTATGGGGCAATGATGGATTGCAAGGAAAGGATAGTAACTCTTTGGTTTGAGAGTGGGAAAAAAACCCTTGTAATAGTTGGCACTGTGCTTATGACATCTGTATTTAGAGCTAGAGATCTATTGCAGGAGGATGCATAGAACTCTTAGCTAGTGTGGTGGATACCACTTAGATTGTGCCAGTGGGATCAGGATAGACTGGATTAGTCTGTGAATTTCTGGATGTGTTTCCAGGGGATTTTTCAGGATTTCATTTACACAAAGAGGTAGAATGGTGATTGGATTGGTGCCAGAAACAAAATGGTGGTTGGATTGGTGCCAGAAACAAAATCAGGTCAGGTCTAGGGTGCCAGAAAAAGCTTATACAGGATCTTTATTTATTTTCATGTATATCAAATATTAAACAAATTAATACGAGATAGCCTAAAACATGTTTCTAAAATTGAATTCAAAGAGAAACAAAGAATAGAATACTTACAGTATACGCAGCGGAATTAAAGAGTCCTTCCTTCAGATTCTCTAACTCTTGTATCCTCTCTGTCGCAGAGTATTATCAAGAAACTGAACCGATCTTCTATTTTCTTCACAATCTTCCAATGTATCCTTAGAACCACCTAGACTAGTGTGAGAAATTCTCAACACATGAGATATATATAGAGAGAAGAAGAGAAATAACAAAGAGGCTTAGAAAAGAACTTGTGTTTAGAGAGAATCTAAAACTATCAGAAAATCTGACTTGTATTGTTTTGACTTCTCTATAAGCACTCCTTTTATAGACTCAATTAGGTCATTTAATTTAATTAAAAAATCAATAAAATAACAACCATTTTGAAGCCCTAGGTCGAAATTATCATGGGCTATAGGCCCGTAAAATTTCCCATTTGATTATAAGCCCATTGGACTTAAAATCAAGGCCTATATTATTTTCTATTGATATAATTAATTAAATAATTATTTAAATCCTTTATCAAATTAATTATTTATAATTTTAACCTTGATTTAAACTTATTTATTAATTTAGATACCAATTTATCTTAATTAATAAATCTGCCATAATTTCTCTTTTCTTCTCAAAATTACACAACTCTGTGAAATTATCCAAAATTGACCAGGTCAACTTTGATAATTCTAATTGATAATTAAATCAATTAATTGAGACTATCTAGATGATTTTATCCAAGGTACAATGGGGACCATGGGCCTATGAAATCAAGCTCCAATAAGTTATTATAAATCTAACAAAAAATTTTACTAACTTATTAATTCCTCGTGACTCCACTATAGACTTGGAATTGCACTCTTGAATTCATAGAACGCTCTATAACAAATATAGATACACTATTAATTATCCATAGTTACAACCATAATTGTCACTCAATCCTCTATAGATAGGACTAAAATACTGTTTTACCCCTCATTGTATTTTATCCTTAAAACACTTAGTTCCTTGTAAATGATATTTCAATAAACTAATTTAATTACTGAAATGAGATCTCTATCATTTAACACCTTGAACCAAACTAAAAGGAAACCATCATTTCACTTCTTCATCAGAAGCTATAGATGTTCATATCTATGATTAACACTCCCACTCAATTATACTACCGAGTTCCCAAGATGTAAGTATGGGCTAGTCCGTAGGGTAAGCTGGTAACGAACAAGTCATAGAACTCAAATAATACAATCAGTTAGAATACTAACCACTCAGAATTGAGATTGAATTGACCTATGGTCAACTATATGATATGACTAGAATAGATAATAACGGTATGTTTACTTATCTTATCAAATGTCAATATCTGTCCAGTCCGATGTAACAAATACATCCAATCTTATCTACTTTGCTAATGTTCAGGAAAGAACATAACACTGTAATGTGTAAGTAAATCATATCGTAGATTGGCAAGTCAGTGTAAATCCTATGCACTGACTAATCTTAGGACTAACTTATTTTGAACATATAATCATATTTATATTCCACCGTGATTACGTCACTATAAATAAGATTAGCTATATGCTCGGGATTTAATAGAAGTTTATATTAAACAAATAATCACGAAAATAAAACATGTGAGCAAAGTGATTAACCAAGTCAAAAAATGATTTCTATTCTTTTATTGATAATAAAATGAGATTACAAAGAATTTGGGTTTTAATTAGGGCATAAAACCCCAACAAACTCACACTTGCACTGTTTACCGAGTTTTTCGGAAACGAATACAAACAGAATAATAAAAAGATAAGAACTGTAGAAATGCTGAAATGTAACTAAACAAACAGTGTTTTTACGTGGTTCAGGCGTTAACAAGTCCTAGTCCACGAGTCGATGTTATTATACTTGGAAAAGGTTACAGTAAGATGGCTGGTGCACAAGAACTTCACACACTCACAGTGTTTCTCTCGGGTTCTCTTGAAGAAGATGAAGCTAGAGAGATTTCAGTAGAGTTTTTGCTATGTGATTTGTTGGTCCTCCCTCTTCTTGTAAAATGAAGGGGTCTTTATAGCTAGGGTTTCGGATTAGGGTTTTTCTCTACGTACATGGGTCTTAATTACACCAGCCATAAATAGGGATACAATTACTGTAGTAGCATGGCTACAAGACTCTATGTGGGTATATTTACGTGAAAGTATGGGGAACACACAAAGTCAGCCGTCTTTTCCAAGTTGTCAGCGGAACAGTAGGCGAAAAGGTACCCTTAGGCGTGCTGGGATGTGTGCGGCTTTGACCTGACGGGCGTGTCAGGCGGGATCCTGTGTCAGGCGGATATCATTCCAAATATGCCTCCTCCAGGACTCGACCGTTTGGCTTTGTTCCGTGCGAGGAACGGAACTGTTTCCGCGGAGACCACTCGAAGAGCTTCTCCTGGAAGGGGCTTCCCCGAAGGATACCCCTTCGGGAGTCCGGGAGAGTTGACGAGTTTCCGTGTTGTGTTTGCTTGGAAGAGTAATCCGGACACTAAACGGGAGAGGCGAAGCCTTTCTGTTCATCCGCGAGCTCTGGTCACCTACCGTGAAAGACATCGATAATTCTGCTTCCCCGAGGACATCAATCTAAACGCTATCCAGAAATCTGGATAACATGCACTAATTGAAACTAATGCCTTAATTATACTAAACCCATCTCCTTGATATGCTTATCAAATGTAGCTTCTGGTAGTGTCTTTGTAAACGAATCCGCAAGATTGTCTCCAGTTGCAATCTTCATAACCTTCACATCTCCCCTGGCCACATATTCTCGAATAATGTGATACTTCCTTTCTATATGCTTACTCCTCTTGTGACTTCGAGGTTCTTTTGAGTTGGCTATCGCTCCTGTATTGTCACAAAACAACACAAGCGGTTTATCCATTTCTGAAATAACACCAAGATCCGAATAGAACTTCTTTAGCCAGACTATTTCCTTAGCTACTTCTGGCGCGGCTATGTACTCAGCCTCCATGGTGGAATCTGAGATTGCAGACTGCTTTACGCTTCTCCAAATCACAGCTCCACCCCCAAGAGTAAACACCATTCCAGAAGTAGACTTTCTGTCATCGACATCAGTCTGAAAATCTGAATCGGTGTAGCCTACAGGGTTCAGAACACTACCCTTGTAGACTAACATATAATCCCTAGTCCGTCTCAAATACTTTAGGATATGCTTAACTGTTATCCAATGTTCTGGTCCTGGGTTTGACTGATACTTGCTCACTACTCCCACTGCATAGCAGATATCTGGTCTAGTACACAACATGGCATACATCAGACTTCCAATGGCAGATGCGTAAGGAAATTTTCTCATTGCATCTTCCTTTTCAGTAGTCTGGGGAGACTGCTTCTTTGAAAGATGAATTCCAT
The DNA here is from genome assembly GCF_963169125.1 of Humulus lupulus. Lineage (NCBI taxonomy): Eukaryota > Viridiplantae > Streptophyta > Magnoliopsida > Rosales > Cannabaceae > Humulus > Humulus lupulus. Next base: position 211,973,124 of record NC_084793.1, read on the forward strand.
GGCGGGACGGTAGATGCCCTTTCTTGGAATTTGTCATTGAGAAACGTTCAAGCACTTTATCAATGTAAGCTGCTTGAGATAGAGCTAAAAGTTTGTTCTTTCTATCCCTGATGATCTGGATACCTAGAACATAACTTGCTTCACCCAAATCCTTCATCTGGAATTGAGTGTTCAGCCAATTCTTCACATCTGATAATTTCTTAACATTGTTTCCAATGAGTAAAATATCATCTACATAAAGAACCAGGAATACCACTATTTGATTTGCCTTCAGTTGGTAAACACATGGCTCATCAATATTTTGTTCAAAGCCATAGGTTTTGATTATTTCATCAAACCTAAGATTCCAGGAACGAGAAGCTTGCTTTAAGTCCATAAATGGACCTATTTAACTTACAAACTTTTCCTTCTTGTCCAGATACTTTAAATCCTTCTGGCTGATCCATATAAATGACCTCGTCAAGCTTTCCATTAAGAAAAGTTGTCTTGACGTCCATTTGCCAAATCTCATAGTCGAGAGCGGCTGCTATGGATAGGAGGATGCGAATGGATTTGAACATGTCTACCGGACTAAAAGTTTCCTCATAGTCCACGCCTTCTCTTAGGGTATAACCCTTTGCCACTAATCAAGCTTTATAAGTCTCGATATTTCCATCAACACCTCGTTTCTTCTTGTAGATCCACTTGCACCCAATGGCCCTAAAGTCACTAGGTGCTTCCACAAGATCCCAGATGGAATTTGAGTACATGGACTCCATTTCCTGTTTCATGGCTTCGAGCCATAGTTCATTTTCAGGGCTAGCCATTGCCTGTTTGAAAGACAACGGATCATCATCACTAGTGTCACCAACAACCATATTGGTTTCACCATCCAAACCATAGCGAAATGGGTTCCTAGAAACCCTCCCACTATGACGAGGCTTCGTGACTATTTGCTCAGGGACAGTGGTACTTTCTTCATTTAAATCGACTTGCGTCGGTTGTACATGAAGAGTGGGAATTTCATCATCGACTTGCGTTGATGACGATGGAACATTGGTTGGACTCAATTCTTTAACCATCTCCTCTAAAACTACTTTGCTGCGAGGTTTAAAGTTTTGGACATAGTCATTTTCCAGAAAAGTAGCATTTGTAGAAGTAAACACTTTCTTTTTTGAATGACTATAGAAAATTCCACCCCGAGTACCTTTAGGATAGCCAACAAACATGCAAACTTCAGTTCGCGGTTCTAGCTTTCCCTCCTTTTTCCTCAGGACGTGAGCGGGACACCCCCAGATCCTATAATGGTGTAAACTAGGTTCACGACCATTCCAGCGTTCTAAAGGTGTTTTGGGGATTGATTTTGACGGCACGACATTGAGAATGTCATTCGCGGTTTCAATTGCATGTCCCCAAAATGAAGTTGGTAGAGTTGAGTAACTTAGCATGCATCTAACCATTTCCAATAAAGTTTTGTTTCGGCGTTCCACTACACCATTTTGTTGCGGAGAACCTGGGGTAGTAAGTTGTGATAAAATCTCAAGTTCAGTTAAGTGATCTTGGAACTGCACATCCAAATATTCTCCACCCCTATCAGATCGCAAGATCTTTAACGTTTTACCTAATTGGTTCTGAGCCATTGCTAGAATTCCTGAAACTTTGAAAATGTTTCTGATTTCCTATGCATTAGGTAAAGACATGAGTATCTAGAGTAATCGTCAATGAAAGTGACGAAATACTCAAAACCACCCCTGGCTTGTACATTTAAAGGTCCACAAACATCTGAATGCACAAGACCAAGTGATTCTTTGGCCCTATCACCCTTTGCAGAAATGGATGCTTGGTCAGTTTGCCTTCTAGACCAGATTCACAGACAGGTAATTCACCTAAGGTGAGTTCCCTCAAAGGTCCATCCTTTGTAAGTTTTTGAATCCTACCATATCCAATGTGACCTAGTCTCAAGTGACATAAATACGTCCTATTATTGTTATCGGTCCTAGGTTTAGCTACTTTGAATAAATCATTATTAAGAGCGAGGGTTTCGTTAGGTCACAGAATATAAAGCCCATTTTCCAAACATGCAATACACAATTGTGATCCATTGAAAGAAATAGATATATTAAAACTTGTGAAAGTCATAACAAATCGTTCTAATTGCAACATGGAAACTGAAATTAAATTTCTACTAAAATCCGAAATAAAAAATACATCTTTTAAAATTAAAAATTTATTTTTGAACTTCAGACGAGATCTTCCTCTAGCTTGGACCACAACGAACGCTCTGTTCTCAACTCTAATCTTTAAGCCGCCTTCGTTCACTTCCTCCCACGATTCAAGAAGCTGTAAAGAGTTACAAACATGGTTAGTAGATCCATAATCAATAATCCAAACAGAGTTATCATTCTCTAATACCCATGTTTCTAAGATAAATGAACTATAATCATTACCTTTGTTTTTATCTGCTAGAAAGTTGGGGCAATCTTGTTTCCAATGCCCCTTTTCTTTGTAGTGAAAACATTTACCTTTACCTTTCTTGTTTTTCCCCTTAGGCGTCTGTGCACTTGGTTGTGCACTCGCCTTTGTAGCCTTTGCAGGCTTGGGGTTGTTGTTTTGCCCACCTTTCCTCTTGTTTCCAGCTTTTGAAGACGAAGCTTGGTTAGCTTCAGCCTTGGCTGGATCAGCAGCAGCAGTAGTAGTTGTCTTCTTTTCTCCTCCCTTACTAGGTCCACCCATGATAGACTCAAAAGTCTGAAGCTCATACATGAGCTGCGTCAGACCATAGTTGAGTTTATTCAACACATAGTTGGTGGTGAATGGAAGGAAAGCTGGAGAAAGACTGTTGAGGATTAAGCCAACTTGAGTTTCCTCATCTATTATGGCTCCGTGCAGTTTAACTTCCTGAAAGTAGTTTGTCATCTTGATCAGGTGATCACGAACATGTTGAGAAGGTGCCATTCGAGCATTGGCATATTTCTTGGTGGCCTCAAAACGAGTCTACGCTGACTTGGAACCAAACATGTCTTTGAGCTGATCCATGATTTCGTAGGCTGTCTCGACATTCTCCATCTTTGTCTTGAGAGTGTCGACCATACTAGTCAACATGTAGTACCGCGCCTTGTTGTTAGCCGCCTGCCAACGCTCATACTTGTCCCTCACAGACTTGGTAGCTCCTTCAGCTGGAACTTCCAGGGATTCCTCAGTCATGACGAACTTGGAGTTGTCACCTATCAACACAATGTTGATGTTTTGCTTCCATTTAAGGAAGTTTTCTCAAGTGAGTTTCTCCATCAAAAGTTGAGAAATGACGGGAGTAGACACAGCCATAACTCAAAACTACAAATTACCAATAAAATAGAAATCAATCACATTTGCTCAATAAAACTTCTATTCACACAAATTTCAAGAAATAGCACAACATATACCAAAAATATGTAAGATATGAGAAAAAAATACCAAAAACTATCATATCTCTATTTCTTTAGGTTTTTAACTAATCTATGATATCCTTGTCCCGGTTGGTGAGAGTCAAAAATACCACTAGTTAAATAAAGTTGTAAACTCATTTAATAATGGACACCACTATTAACAACCTACTATTCGGTCAAAATAAGAAAACAAAATCTCTTATTTTATGAGCTAGACCCACGGTTTCAATAATCATAGATTTAGTCCTAGTAGTCACTGTAGGGGTGAGTCTAGTAGAATTTGACCTATAATTATCTATCTTTCAAAATCTAACCTTGTCAAAATAACTAATGAACACCTTCCGTAGGGGGACGAATCAAAGCGCCTCGAGGCCCCATTAAGCTATTTACTATGTTAAACCAACGGTGGAGATCGAATAAAATCCTTAAAATAAGCTCATTATAAAATTAAAATAGTATTTTTATCATTTATTTTTAGAAAATTAATGACTATGGTTTCCCCAAAAAAATTAAAACAGATTAAATTTTTTTAAAACTAAAGTCCTATAATTTCTTATTAATTCTAAAGTGTCACATTGAAACAAATTCAATTAATTTAGAATTAATTTGTTGCTAATCAATATTTAGGTTTAACTAATATAATGAACCTATACAATTAAGTCCAACTCAGGTAAATGGGCCTTAACAATTGGGCTTGTATGGAGGAGGGCTGGGTCCAGTATGTCATTCCCACTACAAAGGCCCCCTATCTTCCATACAAGATCCAAAAGACAGTAATTTAAACCTTTGTTTTATTAATTGTTATTAATTGATTAGGCCCACTATAGTCATGCAAAGCAAATGGGCATTCACAAGTAGAATCACCCACAAGAGAGGAATTTAAACTTTACATTTTCTAATGGGCCCAAATAAAACCTATCATTTTATGAAAATTTTATTTGGCAAAATACCATATATCCAACAAACATATGGGCCACTATATGCATCTAAGCCCAATTGCAAAAATACCACATATAGTGCAAACAAACATGTTATAATTGGATGTGCCTAATCATGCTACTATATGAGCAATTCTATGAATTTATGCAAAAATACCACAATTTATTTCATTTGCAAAAATACCACAATTAATTATATAGAATTTATAAAAAAATTCAAATTAATTAAATTTTTACAAAAAATAAGTCAATTTAAATGAAATTCATCAACAATTAACAATAGTTAATTTAAATTTCATTTATCAACAATCAACTTGGTTTTTAGGTTAATTTGATAAAAAAAATATTAATTTAATTTAAATAGGATTTATCAACAATTAACCAAAGTTAATTTAAATCCCATTAAAAAAATATTTTATTAATTGGCTGAAAAAAAATTATATTTTTCAAAATTTAACCAATTTTAAAATTTAAAATCAATATCTTAACTATTTTCCAAAATATATTGTGTTGTTATAACTATTGGGTAATATTTTAACAATTAAAAAATAAAATAAAATATAAATAGTTATAACAATCCTAAAATATCTAAAAATAGTTAAACTAATTCAAATATCCATAAAAATATATAACTAACAATATTCAAATTTCAAATAATTTAAATATTAAAAACTATAGAATAAAAAGATATTTATATTTTCAAATAAAGATTTAATAAAAATATCAAGAATTTAAATGAAAATATCTTAAATATCTGATATCATAATTCTAATATTTTAATATATTAAAATATTTAAAATTAAGTTGTTAGTCTATTTTTAAATTTGAACTTGAATTTTGTATAAAATATCTAATTATTTAAATCTCAACTAACAAAAATATCTTTATTTTAAAAAAAAAATTAAATGATGAAACAAAAAAGATATTTTTGGTTTTAATTACAAATAATTTATTTTTACAAATTTTAATTTTCTTTTTTAAAAAAAAAAAAACTGGCTGGGCGTGCGCGAGCGGGGCGCGATGGTGTGCGGTGCGCGCGCGCGCATGGGAGCCAGTGCAAATTTTTTTCAAAAAAATTTTTTTTGAGCAATTTTTCAAAACAAAACCATTTTCTAATTAATTTTTAACATGTTTTATACAAAATAAAGCATATATAAAAATTAATAGCATAGAAAAAAAATAACAAAATAACCTAAAAATTGCTAAAATTCACATAAAATCAATATGTTCATAAAACACATGAAAAAACCATCAAATTATTCAAACATATCAAATAATCCAATTTTAAACATGTTCATGCATGAAAATAAATATTACCAAAGGCTCTGAGGCCAGTTGTTGGAAAAAGCTTATACAAGATCTTTATTTATTTTCATGTATATCAAATATTAAACAAATTAATACGAGATAACCTAAAACATGTTTCTAAAATTGAATTCAAAGAGAAACAAAGAATAAAATACTTACAGTATACGCAGCGGAATTAAAGAGTCCTTTCTTCAGTTTCTCTAACTCTTGTATCCTCTCTGTCGTAGAGTATTATCAAGAAACTGAATCGATCTTCTATTTTCTTCACAATCTTCCAATGTATCCTTAGAACCACCTAGACTAGTGTGAGAAATTCTCAACACATGAGATAGATATAGAGAGAAGAAGAGAAATAACAAAGAGGCTTAGAAAATGACTTGTGTTTAGAGAGAATCTAAAACTATCAGAAAATCTGACTTGTATTGTTTTGACTTCTCTATAAGCACTCCTTTTATAGACTCAATTAGGTCATTTAATTTAATTAAAAAATCAATAAAATAACAACCATTTTGAAGCCCTAGGTCGAAATTATCATGGGCTATAGGCCCGTAAAATTTCCCATTTGATTATAAGCCCATTGGACTTAAAATCAAGGCCTATATTATTTTCTATTGATATAATTAATTAAATAATTATTTAAATCCTTTATCAAATTAATTATTTATAATTTTAACCTTGATTTAAACTTATTTATTAATTTAGATACCAATTTATCTTAATTAATAAATCTGCCATAATTTCTCTTTTCTTCTCAAAATTACACAACTCTGTGAAATTATCCAAAATTGACCAGGTCAACTTTGATAATTCTAATTGATAATTAAATCAATTAATTGAGACTATCTAGATGATTTTATCCAAGGTACAATGGGGACCATGGGCCTATGAAATCAAGCTCCAATAAGTTATTATAAATCTAACAAAAAATTTTACTAACTTATTAATTCCTCGTGACTCCACTATAGACTTGGAATTGCACTCTTGAATTCATAGAACGCTCTATAACAAATATAGATACACTATTAATTATCCATAGTTACAACCATAATTGTCACTCAATCCTCTATAGATAGGACTAAAATACTGTTTTACCCCTCATTGTATTTTATCCTTAAAACACTTAGTTCCTTGTAAATGATATTTCAATAAACTAATTTAATTACTGAAATGAGATCTCTATCATTTAACACCTTGAACCAAACTAAAAGGAAACCATCATTTCACTTCTTCATCAGAAGCTATAGATGTTCATATCTATGATTAACACTCCCACTCAATTATACTACCGAGTTCCCAAGATGTAAGTATGGGCTAGTCCGTAGGGTAAGCTGGTAACGAACAAGTCATAGAACTCAAATAATACAATCAGTTAGAATACTAACCACTCAGAATTGAGATTGAATTGACCTATGGTCAACTATATGATATGACTAGAATAGATAATAACAGTATGTTTACTTATCTTATCAAATGTCAATATCTGTCCAGTCCGATGTAACAAATACATCCAATCTTATCTACTTTGCTAATGTTCAGGAAAGAACATAACACTGTAATGTGTAAGTAAATCATATCGTAGATTGGCAAGTCAGTGTAAATCCTATGCACTGACTAATCTTAGGACTAACTTATTTTGAACATATAATCATATTTATATTCCACTGTGATTACGTCACTATAAATAAGATTAGCTATATGCTCGGGATTTAATAGAAGTTTATATTAAACAAATAATCATGAAAATAAAACATGTGAGCAAAGTGATTAACCAAGTCAAAAAGTGATTTCTATTATTTTATTGATAATAAAATGAGATTACAAAGAATTTGGGTTTTAATTAGGGCATAAAATCCCAACAGTTATTACTAGGTAAAGATCAGGAAGAAGGATATGCAAATGATTGCTTTTTATATTAGATAAGGGCACTGAGAGTGCTGGGTTGTTTTGATGGATTAGATGAATAGAGTATTCAAGGATTATCTGAATTGGATTTGTGATCGTCTTGATCTATGGTATTGTCGTATACTCTCAGTGGAGATTGACCAAGGTCTAGGAACGCCTTAGAGGTAAGGAGTTTCCTTGGACTGGCAGGATATTACATGTGTTTTGGGAAAGAGTTCTGAGTCTTCTTACAGATCAGAATCAGTTTGTAGGTTGTTATGACACCTCAATGATAGAGAAAAAGGGATTTCCTATGCATCATGTTAGTTAAAGGATATGACCAGAACTAGAGTAGAGTTACTGGTGGGCCAGTTGGCAGCTTTATACTTGAGATTATTATTTCAGAAAGGATCAAAGGAAAGACATTTAATTGACCCATAGATGGGAGAAACGGGGGGAATGTCTTAGCTGGATTAGCTAAGGATTATGCAGTGTCAGATATGAGTTTATTGTGGTATAGGAATCGTACTTGGGATCCGATGGACACTGGGATTAAACGAGGGATTCTGGATGAATCTCATACTACTATTTTATTCTCTTCATCCATGCATTATAAAAGATGTATTAGGGTCTGAAAGTTTTATATTGGTGGCTTGGAATGGAGAGGGATGTAATGGAATGCATGATGAAGTTCTTAACCTGTTAGCAGGTCAAGACAGAGTATCAGAAACCACTAAGGCTATTGTAGCCTTTGCGTATTCTATAGTGGAAATAAGGAAACATCGTGATAGGTTTCGTGGTGGGGCTGCCCAGGATAGCGGGTTAGTATGAGTTGGTTTGGGTCATTATGGACGAGTATTTAAAGTGAATTCACTTCTATCAGTAAGGACGAATAATACAGTGATCAATATTCAGACCTCTATGTGAGAGAGGTAGTATGCCTTCTTGAGAATTCAAGGTCCATCTTACTAGATGAAGTCTCTGTTTTTACTTCCAAGTCTTGAGGAAGATTGCAGAAGGCAATGATTATATAGATGGAATTTAATACAGTTTATTATTGTAACGCCCTAAACTCCAGGGACCGTTACGGTGCGCATTATAAACAGTGCTAAACTCGCTAATCGAGTCATTTGGCCATAATCGTGTAACTAAGTATGATTAGCGGTTCAAGGATTAAAAATTTTGGTTAAGATATAACGTCTCACTAGAATGTCTACTGTATACATTGGGATCCCAAAAAATATAATTTAAAGGTCTATTACAAGAAAATATTTACAATCAGCCGATCTAAGCGACAAAACAGGGTTTAACCCTAGTTCCTCTTTCAACCCTCGGCCGTGGCGGTCGAGCAGCCACATATGTACACATCGCCACCTAAGCTCTCCAACTCAAGAATGGCCCAGCTTTCTTTTTTCCTACCTGCACCACATAGCACCTGTGAGCCGAAGCCCAGCAAGAAAACTCAATATGCTCATGAACAGTAATAACATGTCATCAAATCATAATGTGCATGCCTAGCAATAATAACCTTCCTCATGCATGCAAGCAGGTGCAAAAAAATGATTATCAGGTCCTGCATCTAAATAGATGACTAATGAGTCAATCTCTGGGGACCTGCTTCTTGAATAGATGACTAGTAAGTCAATCTCGAAGTGGGTGACTAATGAGTCACACCCTGCATAGGTGACTAATGAGTCACACTCTGTATAGAAGACTAATGAGTCTATCTCTGTGTAGATGACTAATGAGTCCATCTCTGTCTAGGTGACTAATGAGTCACACTCTGTATATATGACTAATGAGGCATACCCTGTATAGGTGACTAATGAGTCACACTCTGTATAGAAGACTAATGAGTCTATCTCTGTATAGGTGACTAATGAGTGACACTCTGTATAGAAGATTAATGATTCTATCTTTGTATAGATGACTAATGAGTCACACTCTATATAGAAGACTAATGAGTCTATCTCCGTATAGGTGACTAATGAGTCACACTCTGCATAGGTGACTAATGAGTCACACTCTGGAGGTCCCATACCCTCCTAGCTAAGTGACATGTAGGTCACCTTAGCCTTTCTGGCTCTCGCTCTAAATAACTAGCCCTTAGACTGGACAAGCGCTTTTAATTTTCATCGAACTTGAGGTTGGTCCGGCATTAATGCTCATTTGAGTCATTCAATGCAGATGTCGATTACATCTAATCTTTTATCAGCTTGCGTTAAACATGCTAAGACCGTTCTTGACTTATGAGTCAATACCATGTGACCAGTGCTCAGTACCACTGTCGAACTTGACTAATGAGTCACATCTTCACAGTTGATACCAACACCATTGCCAATTCTGACTAATGAGTCAGTGCAACGCACAAGTAAGCAATGCTATCATGCATATATCATATGTCAAATATCCAAACGTAGGGCATTCAACATGCTGACTTAACAGTTGCTAGCACAATTATGATCATGCACAAACACAGAGACTCAAGCTCTGATCAGTCTCATATTCAACATTCATGGCATGCCCTAAACACATGTTTCTCATGCATCATATGCATCACATTTAATCACCCAACATGCCTCAATAATAATCATACACAAGTGGGCAAGATTGCTAAGCATTTGATATGATATCAATGTTCACATTTAAACATCCAACATGCATCAAGAATAACCATGCATGTCACATATGGGGTGTAGTTTTCTTACCTTTGGTCCAAGCACAGGTTACCAATAAACGAGCCACAAGCACGATCCCGATTCCAAGCCTCTAGTGATAACCTAGTCACAACCATAAACGGTGATACAATGAGTTCAAGTTCTAAAACCCAATCCCGAAACCAAGACCTAGCCTCCGGGACATCGATTCCCACTAAACCAGGTAGTAGGAATGATCTCGAGGCCTAAGGTTTGAGTTCCCATGCTCAAAAAATCACTTCAGCCACAAATTCCCTCAAGCGTCGTGGCCACAACTCACTGAGCTGCAGCCCCCAGACCCCTTCAGCAACCTACACCTGCTTCATCGAGCCTGGGTCGCGGCGCCCAAGAACAAGGTCGCAGCCGAACCTCGAACCAGCCATTTTCCCCCAATTTCTCCATTTTAAAACCTTCCAAAAACCTATCCAAACATCTCCAAATTCAAAAATCAAAGTTCTCAAACATCCCCATGATCCAAAACCCATAAAACCCAAGCTTCAATTCAATCAAGAACTCATCAAAACACAAAGTCCAATTCAAGCTTGAAAACTTCAAAAACTTAGAACTTAAAACTTGAATTACCTCTGATTGAGTATTTTCCAAACTAAATCCTCCGGCTAATAAGCTTATAATCTTCCCTAGGATCGCTATGCCTCGATCCTCGCTCGAATCCGAGTCCTAGAACTCTAGTTTCCTTCGAAAATGCGATCGGGAGACGAAAATGGAACTTTGAGGGAGAGAGAATGTTCTTAAAGTTCTTTTTATTTCTTAAAAGGTTACTTCAAGCTTAAGTAGCCTCAATCAAATCCTAATGCTCAGGGTCCCGAAAACGTCCCCGGGGGAAAAATAGTCAAAACCTCCTGAATTTTCCCCTGATCTTACTAACTCCCAATTTATCATCAAATATTTATTCCCATTACCCAATAACCCAGTAATGTGCTAAATACCCCTTGACTCACTCCGAGTCAAGAATAAATACCGTTGTGACTTTCCCACTAGCTTACCTCCTAGGATCGTCTCGTGCTGGGTAACCCTGGCATAACCAAATAATAATAAAGCACCACACACATATCACATATATGCCAAATTTCCTCGAAATGGCCAAAATATGAAAATCACTGAATTAATCATAAATGGGTTCACATGCATGTTTAATACACCTAAGCATGCATATAATCATTTAATAACATAATAAATCAATTATGGCCCTCTCGGCCTCCTAATCAATGTCCTAAACCTTATTAGGAAATTTGGGGCATCACAATTATCCTCAGACTGATGATAAATCAGAGAGAGAGTTATCCAATTATTTGAAAGGCACCTTATGAGACGTTGTATGGAGGAGCATGTATATCGCCCATTCATTTGGATGAGATAGATGAGATGTTATAACTAGATCTTGAGGTAGTTCAGGGGACCATTGAGGTTATTGAAAAGGTTAGAGCTTCGATGCCCACTTCTCAGAGTAAATGGAAAAGTTATGTTGATTTGAAATGCAGGAACATGGAGTTCCAAGTGGAAGACTGTATCTTCCTTAGAATATCACCATGGAAAGGGGTGAGGAAATAAAGGCAAGTTCAGCTCTAGATTAGAAAGGACCATTTGAATCCTCGATAGGATCAATTAGATTGCCTATGGATTGGCCTTATCTTTGGCACCGTCAGCTGTATACAGTGTATTTTATATTTTCATGTTGAGGAAACATGTGTTAGATGAGACTCATGTGTTGAGTCATGAGAATCTGAGGATTGAGGCAAAGTTATCCTATGAGGAATACCCAGTCTAGATCTGAGACAGAAAGACCAGAGTTCAGAGAAACAAAGTTATACCTTGGGTTAAGGTATTATACAAAAACAGTAAGGTCGAGGGAGCAACCTGGGAACTAGAATCAGTTATTGTAACATCTCGATTTTCCTAATATGGCTTAGTGCCTGGATTAGGGGGTCGGGAGGCAATAATTGAATTATATTATAATATAATCATGCTTGTATTTTAAAGATATTAAATATGTGTTTGTGTGATTGAGACCACATTATTATGTGGATATATTTGAGTTACTCGACAAGAGGCGGTCCCGATGAGCAAGTTAGCGAAAAATTCACAACGGGGTCTAAATACCCGGTTTGGGGTGTGTTCTAGTAATTTAGTACATTAACGGGAATTATAGGATGTAAATCATGGTTAGCGGGATTTAAAGCAAAGGACAAAATTGCCCTTATGGATATTTGAGGTATAAGCTAAGAGTAAGGGGTAACTTGGTCTTTTCCACTTAGGTTTGGAATTTAGCTGGATGGGATATATATTAAAAGTTTAAGGAGTTTCAGGAAAAAAAGGAAACACAACAGCTCTTCTTTTCTCTTTCTCGTACCACACTTATTCCCTTGGGTTTTTGGTGAATTTGATTATCTTGAAGGGTCTTGCTTGGAGGGAAGGCTTGAAACCAGGGGGATTGCTAGGAGGTTTGCTACTGGAGTCATATAGCTGAGGTAAGGATCTTGAATGAAGGGTTATTAAATTAATTCAGTTGGTGTATCTAGAATTATAGAGTTTATGCATGTTTGTTAATTGGGAAATTGGGTTTTGAGATTGTGATGAGTTTAGTTTAGTATTTAGTTGAGTTTGATTGCTGGTAAGAGGTATATTATTGTTGGGGATTTAATTGGAAGGTTGGGGTGGAATTTAGTGAGTTTTGGCTGGGTTCGGTTGCAGAAAAATCCAGAAAATTATGGGTTTGTGGTGATGAGTCGCGGCCTGCGAAGGGGAAATTAGGCCCGCAGGGCACGGATGTAGGGGCGGGCCGCGGCGCGCATTGGTTTCCAAGGAGGCCGCCTCTGGATTTAGAGGAGGGCCGCGGCTCGGCTGGGAGGGGCAGCGACTCTTAAGGGGAAAATTGACCATAATGGGATTTTTAGATTGGAAACTTAACCGTTTGGGCTCGAGATCAATCCTACTTCCTTATTAAGTAGAATTCGATGTCTCGGAGGCTAAGAGTTGGTCTGGAAGTTGTTATTTACCTGCTATTGATGGGAACTTCTTTATCGCGGTTGTGACTAGGTTTTCGCTAAGGGCTTGAATCGGGGATTGTGCTCGGAGGGTCGTCGCTAGTAACCCGCATACGGACCAAAGGTAAGAAAACTGTACCTGTTGTGTGAATGCATGCTTAGAGCTCAGTTAAGGTGATAAACATGATTGTGATTATGTTGTGAATGACTGATTAGGTATGCTATAACGTGCATAATTATGATTATGCTTATTACTGTTGAGTGGATGTATTATAATGCATTGTGTGACTATCTGTTAAGTGTGCTATATGGAACATGAGATTGTTTGTATGAATGTGAGGCTTAGTTTATAAACTAGGGTATCACAAGGGTGTTAGATGGAGATCAACTTATTAGTTGAGAATTTGATGGGTTCTGGGAGATTCTCATTAGTTAAGAATCTCAAAGCTTCAACTTATAAGTTGGAGGCACGTGGTGGCTTGACTTATAAGTCAAGGGTATAAGGGACTTAGTTTATAAGCTAAGATTGTCATAATGTACGTGGAGTGCAGGCCACCATGGCTGGGCCACACCGGGAGTGCAACATGAACTTGACTAGCTCGGATGCCAACAACTTGAAAGGAAGTGCAACATGCACCAGTGTGACTCTATGGTCTCCAATTGGGTTTAATGAGTGCACTGAATTCAGTTATTACTGTTTAATGGTTATTTTATTCACTGAACTGTTGATTGAGTTTTCTTGCTGAGTCTTCTGGCTCACAGGTGCTTTGTGGTGCATGTAAAGGTAAAGAGAAGCTCAACCAGCCATGAGTCGGAGGACATTATTAGCAGTGGTATGTACATATGCAGTCCGCTCGACCACCGCAGCCGAGATCCTCAGAGGAACTAGGGTTAAACCCAGCTTTTGCCGCTTAGGACGGCTTAATGTGTAATTTGAGTTTTGTAATAGACTTTTTAAACTAATGGTTTTTTTTGGGATCCCATGTAAAGAACTTATCTTTAAATTAATAAAATGTTTATGGTACCCAAACTTTAGTGGTTAATCACGTGTTTGGTCCAAATGACTTGTTAGTAAGTCTAGCACTGGTTTCAAAACACACCTGGTAATGGACCCTAATTAGCAGGGCGTTACAGTTATGCAGAATTTATATTCTGGGCTGTTCAGATAAATTTCGAGGATGTAATTTCTATAAGGAGGGGATAGTTGTAATGACCCAAATTTTGTAATAAGGCTTAGGGCCTTGATTAGGAGGCTGGGAGGGCCATAATTGATTTATTATGCAATTAAATGATTAAATGTATGTTTAGGTGTATTAAATATGCATGTGAACCCATTTCTGATTAATTGGGTAATTTTCATATTTTGGCCATTTCTGGCATATTTGGCATATATGTGGCATGTGTGTGGTGCTTCATTATTTTTTGGTTATGCTAGGGTTACTCATCACGAGACGATCCTAGGAGGTAAGCTAGTGAGAAAGTCACAACGAGATTCATACTTGACTCGGAGTGAGTCAAGGGGTATTTTGGGTATTTAGCACATTACTGGGATATTGGGTAATGGGAATAAATATTTGATGATAAATTGGGAGGTAGTAAGATCAGGGGGAAATTCTGGGAGTTTTAACTATTTTACCTCGGGGGGCATTTTCGGGACCTCGAGCATTAGGATTTGTTTGACGCTACTTAAGCTTGAAGTAACCTATAAGAATCATAAAAGAACGTTTAGAACGTTCTCTCTTCCTCGCGTTCCCTTTTCGACACCCGATCACCTTTTCAAAGGAAACTTGAGTTCTAGGACTCGGATTCAAGCGAGGATTGAGGCATAGTGATTCTAGGGAAGATTAGAAGCTTATTAGCTGGAGGATTTAGCGAGGAACGACATAATTGGAGGTAATTCAAGTTTAAAGTTCTTAATTTTTAATTTTTTTAAGCTTGGATTGGATTTTGTGTTTTGATGAGTTTTTGGATGAATTGAAGCTTTGGTTTTATTGATTTTGGGAGATTACGATGTTTGGGAACTTTAATTTTGAGATTTGGATAGGTTGGGGTCGAATTTGGAGCTTTCAAGCTCGAAGAACTCGAAGAACACGAAGATGAAATCCAGAATTTCTGGTTTGGGTGCTGTAGCGCTAGGGTGATAGCGTTACAGTGCTAGGTGCTCTGTTTTGGGGGAGTTGGGTCTGTTTGTAGCACTGTAGCACCCAAAGGTAGCGCTGTAGGGCTACACAGCCTTCAAAATTTTGTTTTTTTGGTACTTTTTGGGGTTTTTATCTGAGAGCTCGGGGGATGATTCCACCACCCTGTTTTGTGGAATTGGAGGTTCTGAGAGCGCGGGATTGGTCCCGAGATTGGGTTTTGGAACTTGAACTCATTGAAACACCGTTTATGGTTGTGACTAGGTTATCGCTAGGGGTTTGGAAACAGGATCATGCTTGAGAGCCGTTCATTGGTACCCTATGCTTGGACCAAAGGTAAGAAAATTGCACCCAGTATGCGATGCATGTGATGCATGAGATACATGAGATTAGGGCATGACATGAATGTTAAATATTACATTGATTAGAGCTTGAGTTTCTGTAAATGTGCATGATCATAATTATGCTAGTGAATGTTGAGTAAGCATGCTGAATGCCCTATATTTGGATATTTGACATATGATATATGCCTGATTACATTGCTTACTTGTGAGTGGAACTGACTCCATAGTCAGAATCAGCAATGGTGTTAGTATTGACTGTGAAGCTGTAACTCATTAGTCAAGTTCGGCAGTAGTACTGAACACAGGTCGTATGGAATTGACCTATGAGTCAAGAGCGAAATAAGCATCATGAATGCTGAGCCGAAAAGATTATATCTAATCGACATAAGCATTGAATGAATCATCATGAACATTAATGCTTGGCCGACCTCAAGTTCGATGAAAATTAAAAGCGCTTGTCTAGTCTAAAGGCTAGTTACTTAGAGCCAGGGCCAAAAGGCTCAGGTGACTACAACGTCACATGGCTATGGGTGCTGAGCCCAAGTTCATGACTCACTCATCAGTCACTCATCTGATTAGGGTGCAAAATTCAAGTTTGTGACTCTATAGTCACTCATCTGATTAGGGTGCAAAACCCAAGTTTGTGACTCCATAGTCACTCATCTGATTAGGGTGCAAAGCCCAAGTTTGTGACTCCATAGTCACTCATCTGATTATGGTGCAAAACCCAAGTTTGTGACTCCATAGTCACTCATCTGATGAGGGTGCAAAACCCAAGTTTTGTGACTCCATAGTCACTCATCTGATTATGGTGCAAAACCCAAGTTTGTGACTCCATAGTCACTCATCTGATTAGGATGCAAAACCCAAGTTTGTGACTCCATAGTCACTCCTCTGATTAGGGTGCAAAGCCCAAGTTTGTGACTCCATAGTCACTCCTCTGATTAGGGTGCAAAACCCAAGTTTGTGACTCCATAGTCACTCATCTGATTAGGGTGCAAAGCCCAAGTTTATGACTCCATAATAACTCAACTGATTAGGGTGCAAATCCCAAGTTTGTGACTCCATAGTCACTCATCTGATTAGTGTGTGAAGCACAAGTTGGTGACTCCATAGTCACTCATCTGATTAGCACAATCATTATTTGGATTTATTTGCATGCATGAATATGACTATTATCGGTAGGCATGCCTATTATGATTTAGTAACACATTATTACCTGTTCATGAGCATATTGAGTTTTCTTGTTGAGCTTCGGCTCACGGGTGCTATGTGGTGCAGGTAAAGGTGAAAGAAAGCTGGACCATCCTTGAGTTAGAGAGCTTAGGTGACGATGTGTACATAGGCGGCTGCTCGATCGCCACGACCGAGGGTTTAAAGAGGAACTAGGGTTTAACCTTATTTTTCCGCTTAGGTCGACTGGTTGTAAATATTTTATTGTAATTAACATTTAAATTATATTTTGGGATCCCAATGTATAAAGTAAACATTTTAGTGAAATGTTGTATCTTTGACCAAAAATTTTAACCCTAAACTGTTAATCATACTTGGTTACACAATTATGGCCAAATGACTGCTTTAAAATGCACACCACAACAGTCCCTGGAGATTACGGTGTTACATGTGTATTCCAATAAAAACTTGTAATTTTTTTGTTGTCTTTGATTAAGTATGTATTTGTTTAAACAAATTATTGTATGCTATGCTATGAAGTTTTCTTGCCGGGCCGAGGCTCATGGGTGCTCTGTGGTGCAGGTAAGGGTAAGAAAAATGTCAATCAACCATGAGTTGTAGGGCATGGAGTGGTGCGTACATGTTTGGCCTACCTGGCCGCCACGGGTGGGGTATTTTGAGGAGCGTGTTATAAATGTTTGATTTTGTCGCTTAGATCGACTGTAAAGTAACTTTTGAGTTGTAAATATGTTTCTAAATAGTATTTTGGGATCCCAATGTAACACTTCCATGATATAAATGAATGCCCAACCTTTTATACCAAAATCCTATTTAAACGAGTCTTCATTTTAATTAACCACGCTTTTTGGTCTAATACCTCGATTAGCAAGCTAATGACACATTTTAAAATCACATAGTAACGACTCTAGGATAGAAGTGCGTTACACATATCTACTACATATTGTTGAAGAAGTCGACCATAATGTAATAATAAAGATTTTTTTACAAATCTAATTTGTAATTTATAGCTATAATACTGACACATGAGACTGTTTCTTTTCCTATTTTTTTCACTGCGGATTTTTTTTAATTAAAGCACAATGTATTATAGAATATATAAATATAAATATATTAGACTATTGTGTCCCACATGGAATAAGTGTAAGAATATTAAACCATTAATAAGAACATGTGTAATTTCACTAATTACCAATTGGTTTTTAGATGGAGCCTCAGAATTCTTGTCAAAATATAAATTATTTTGTAAGATACCTTTACATTCTTTTTCCATCAAATTTGATATTGATTTTATATTTTGTATACTAGGTAATTGTTGAGGATCTTCTGAAGATTTATATTTATTAAGTTTCAATATACCCTGAAACGAACCTATATCACCATAAGAAAATAATTATGGATATTGTAAAGGGTCATAGCAATTCTATGATTATATCCAGAATGTGAATACACAATTATATCACGATTTTTATGTTCTTTAGTAATATCATCACCACCACCATCATCATCATCTAACCATATTGCCACAACTTAGGAACTTGAAAGATAATTATATACTCTTTGATCTAATTGAGGATCAGATTTGATACAAATTGAAACTAAAATTATGACTTATCTTTTTTTAATGTCTAGTTTAAAAAATATAAAATTAATTATATCTCTTATATATAAAAAATGTATAAATAACAATTTTTTTTTTTTTAACGGTTTTTATTTTTTTCGGTTAACTTTAACGAAATATTCTTATATTTAACAGAATATTTTATATTTAATGGTAGATTGTAAATATGAATTAAACTTAAATAAAATAAAATAAATGAATAATTAAACAAATTAAAAAAAGATATTTTTTGGATATTTTACAATGATAATTATTTAAAAAAATAATAAACTATATATTTTATAACTTAAATAAAATTTAATTAAACTTAAACTTAATATTATATTAAACATAAAATATATAATATTTTGTTTCCACTGCCAAATTCAAAAATTAGAATAAACATAAATTTAAACAAAAAATAAATAATAAAAATATGATATTTTAAAGATATTTTATGATAATTTAAATAATTAAATCATATTTATTTAAAATAATAAAATACATGCATATTATTTATTTATCTTATAAATTTGTATGATAGTTTGTTTTTTTATCAAGTAATTGTAGCTTTTTTTCTTCATCAAATTCATCAAAGAACATTGTAAGATATATTGAAAACTAAAAATAATTGATGCATGTATACTACTGTCTACACTATGACTTTTCCTATTCTTATTTTATTTTTAATATTAATTTCTTTTTAAATATTATTACATTTTATATATGTGTCTTGTAGCCATATAAATATATATACATATATATATCTATGTTAATATTAAGTTTAAATATAATATATGTAGAAATTATTGATATAAATATTTATATATACTATAGAATTATAATTCATTCTAATATATATATACTAGATACCAGCAACGTGCAATATGCACATTTGTTTAGTTTTATTTATAGAATTTATTAATTATTTTTACTAAATTTATATTAAAGTCATATAAATTTTGAAATAAATATCATATTTTAATTAAATAATTTCTTTTTAAGTTTATGTTTGTTCTAGTTTTTGAATTTGGGAGTAACAACAAGAGATTATATATTATATGTTTAATGTAATATTAAATATTATACGTGGATTTTAAATTTTAATTTCTTGCTAGTTTTTTTTTAAAAAACAATTTGTTGCTAATTCACAGCAGATTATATTATATGTTTAATATGATATTATTCTAATAAATGAGTTTAAGTTTAATTAAATTTTATTTAAGTTATAAAACGTATGATTTTATTATTTTTAAATAATTATCATTGTAAAATATTTCAAAAATATCATATTTTGATTTGTTTAATTATTTATTATTTTAAAATAATTATTATTGTAAAATATCTGAAAAATATCATATTTTAATTTGTTTAATTATTTATTATTTTGAAATAATTATTATTGTAAAATATCTAAAAAATATCCTATTTTAATTTTTTTAATTATTTAAGTTAAAGTGTTTGTACACTATCGTTAAATATAAAAATATTTTGTTAAAATTAATATTAAAAAAAATAAAAAATTGTTAAAATAATTTTTTTTTATTATCTACCCACTTATTATATAGACCCACTTATTATATAGAACAAATATTTCAATCAAGTAATATAATAAGATTAATCATTATTATTATATTATATGAGGTAGCATCAAAATAACACGTGCAAACAACAAAATAGCAATTAAGTCAAATTAAATTAAAAACAAGGTAAAGAGGATTTTTTGACTAAAACTTACGCAACACATTCATATGTGGTACGAGAAAGATAAAAATGACAAGAAGGAATACAAAACAAAATTTATTCAAATTTGTATATATTGTCTAGATATAGATATACATATAGGCTTTGGATGAAGTTATGCCACACTATATTGCGTTGTACTTATATTAATATTATATTACTTAAGTGAGACCAATTTATTAAAGTAACCTATTTAGCCGGTTGTAGTAGTATTACCTAGCAGTAGCCTTTGATCCTTATTAAAATAATATATTTGTGGGGGTAATTTTGTAATGTTACATGCATTTTGTAGGGAGAAGATTGTAAAGTTCTGCCGTGGTTTATTAGACTTAAATATTTTAAATGCAAATAAATATAGATAGTTTTGGAGTGAGATGAATTTTGACTGAGTGATTTGATAGTACGTAATGTAACATTCATAAAATTTCTACATAACATTTCCATCATAAAATATAAGGGTTTGTTCATGAAATAAAGTAACTCTTATAGTAAATATTGCTTTATTAGAAGTAACATGAATCTTTAAGTATTTAACATTATGTGTTAATTACATTGAAATAAATATCTTATGAAGAGGTTAAAATGTATATACTTTTTATTGTAAGGTTAAACAGAAAAATAGATTAAAAAGAATTATAGATCTTAGTGAATTATTTTGGATTATGTTATAAACATGTAAATGATGTCTACATAGTCTAATAAAATAAAAGGTCTATGTACTATCTTTTTTGACAGCAGAGATTATTATAAGTTAATGTATGTCATGTGACAAAAATTTGCCTGGCAAATATTTAACATATTGACATTCATAACAATCAATCACAAATCAGTTCATTATAAATGACAAAATAAGACACAGAAAATATAATTGAAGTAAGTTTTAAAATACTAAAGTTATTCCACTTAGTCACTCGTGCCCTACTAACAAAGAAAGTCACATTTTTCAAAAAAAAAAAAAAAAACAAAAAAAAAAAAACAAAGAAAGTCACATCATTGGTATGCACAATTCATAGCCTCGAGTTAATTTCTCACAATTTGAGAACAAATTTGATACTACTAACAGGGTTACAATTGTGATTAACATATCAATCAGGATGACATAATTAGTATATGAATGTTTAAATGGTTAAATGCATTATTACGTGGCATACATGAATAATATGAATATGTGAATATATTACACGCATGTGGGCTCTTTATAGCTTATAAAGGCATATTTGTAATTTTGGCCTATTGTAGAAAAAAATGTGATTATTTGTGATAGATAGTTGAGACCACATTATTATGTGGATATACTTGCAGTATATGGCTCGAAATGGTCCTAGTGAACGGATTAACGAAATAGTCACAGCGGGGTTTAATACCTAGCTCGGGGGAGTCTAGGGGTATTTTTGGGAATTTAGAGAATATTTTGTGATTTATTAGATATTCAATGAATAATTGGTAATTATTTGTAATGACGAGATTAATGGGTAAATATTAGGAACACTTGAGGAATTAGCGGGAATTAGGAGCGGAATGACTGTTTTACCCCTAGAGCAATTAAATGGCTAGTGATACAAAGGAAGACATTTTGGTCATTGTGTGGACTAAGGGTAAGGTCGGCTATGCACTAAGGGTACCCAGAATACACTAGACACATGAGGAAAGACCCCAAACTCTCTCACTCTCTCACTCTTGAAGAAACTTGAAGGAATTGAAGCTTGAAACCATGGGGATTCAGCTGGGAAATTTGGAGTGTAAGCTCAAGGATGGAAGGCAGGAAACTTGTGAGGATTCAACCATAAAGATTGAGGTAAGTTCTAGTCACTGAATTTGTTGGAGAATTTAGATTATTAGGGTGGAATTTAAGCTGAGTGTTGGGTGATGATTTCTTACTGAGATGGGGTATTAGTTTTAGTACAATTGTTAGGAATTTTATGTTTAAAATATGTCATTAAAGGTCCTAAACTCGTAGCTAAGATTGGTTTTGGTTGGGAGGTTTGATAAGACTGTAATTCTGGGAAATTTGGTTGGGAAGAATGTGGAAGAAACCCAGAAATTCTGGGTACCGGGGGGGGGGGGGGGTGGTGCGTCGCAACCCAGCTCAGGGGCGTCACGGCTCATGTGACTAGAAGGCCCTGGGTGGGCTCTCTGTCTTGAAGGCGTGCCGCGACCCTAGGGGGTGAGTCATGACCCACCTCCCCTTGAGGCTTGGGGGCTTAGCCTCTGACTTGGGGGCACGCCACGACTCTTAGGGCTAGGTCGCGACCCGCTTAGGGATTTTTTCCTTAGATTGGGTTCTAGGATTGGTAAGGCTTGAGGGTTTGAACCTAAGCGCTCAAGACGATTTCTACTACCCCAAATAGTATAAATCGAGGTCCCAGAGGCTAGCTATTGTTGTCTAGGTATTTATTTGGATTGGAAATTGATGATTACTCATTGGTCACTGTGACTAGGTTTATCGCCAAGGCTCAGGACTGAGAATCGTGCTTGAGACCGTTCTATTATCTTCGCTCGGAATTCAAGGTGAGAAAACTGCACCCTTGTGTGGCTATGTTGGGACTGAGATTCCCTGTATATGGATATGTATGTGTTGTATAACTATGATATTGTTATGCGAACATGAAATGAACGACCTAAGAGAGCCGGGGCTGATGGTTTGCGCACAGGACGCGGCTCAGCCATTGTGAGTCGAGGTCAGTTAGATAAACACTAGACTCAGCCTAAGGGAGCCGTAGTCAGTGGAGTAAACAGAGGGCTCCGCCTAAGGGCGCCGACCCTGAGCATTTTCATATTATTTAAGATATAAGTTTGAACGTACATGTTTACTATTATTAATTTAAAACTTATGATTTGTTGAGCCTTGAAATGACTGTCTCATGATTGAGTGACTGGTATTATTGATTGTGTATTTACTGTTATGGTTTTCTTGCTGGGCCTTGGCTCACGGGTGCTACGTTGTGCAGGTAAAGGCAAGATAAGATGGACCAACTATGAGTTGGAGAGCTCTGGGGATGAGGTGTACATTGCCAGCTGCTCGTCCACCACGACTGATGGAAAGTACAGGGACAGAGCATAAAATTTGTATTTTGCCATTAGAGTGGCCACTGATTTTATATACTTTTGAGAATTGTAAATTTGTATCTTAAACCCTATTTTTGGGATCCCATGTACCAAACGTCTATTTCAATAAAAAATAACCTTTTATGTTCAAAATCTCTTAAACCTAACCTGGTAATTGACCTTAGGATCACATTACTATTCAAACAACTTGATTAGCAAGTCTTGCACTATTTTACAACACACAGTGTGACAGTCTTGGTTATCCAGGGAATTACAGTGATATATGAAACATTTGATATTGTCTAATGTCACTAGTAGTACTAACATCCTATAATATCCCACTTAGTCACTTGAGAGTTTTAATAATGAGGAAATAACATATTCGTAGTCACATCCTTCAAGCTAGTCTCTCACAATTTGATAACTAATTTGGTAAGTGTTATCCCTGTTTTCCACCCGTGACACGTGGCATGACTCAATGGGTCCGTGGGCCCTCTTAAGATGTTCATGCCCATCTTGAACCTGATGAACGGGGAAGGATGAAACCCCAGATAGCCCAAGCACCATCGAGCCCAGCAACAGTCACTGGGCACGATCATAACAAAGGACCCGGGACTAAGATGCAGGCCCGACTCATCTTCCCGGCCCTGACCAACCTATATCCTCCGGGATACTAATTGAGGTGGAAGACTAACTGGTCGACGGAGAAGGACCTTATCAAGAATCCATGGGAGATACATAGTGTCACGATGTCCATCTTGACAAATGAACCCGAGTCCTGGTGAACGAACCAAGACTCTGGTAATTGAACTGGGACATTAGTAAATGATAGGGCAAGCCTAGCTTTCCCCGATGTTAACCTGTCCCATGAAATCCGACAGTTGGTCTCCTCAACTAACCAGCAGAAGAGGGTATGCACGAAATGTACACTGTTCTTAGGAAATAGTATTACCATTACTCTGACAGATCCTGTCCCCAAGATTCCCTTAGAAGCCCACGTGAACCAGTCTATGCTACGTACAATGGGCAGTTGTAAGGCTAGGCCATGCCTAAGCCAGCCCAATGCGCCCAGATTAACTACATCTTATTATGTGACATTCTTTGTATTATGATTCCATTAGCAAGCAAACTGTAATTACCTCCCTATTGGGCCCGGATTAGTTCGACCCAATGTGCTTGGCTACCTATAAATAGGGCAAGTTGTGCACTGTAGTGGGGATCCTATAATTTTTTCTTGTAAGCAGAAACTCTGCTAAAACTTGTAGAAAACTCCATTATCAAAAACTCTCTAAAGCCTAATACTATTGACTCGTGGACTAAGGCTCATTAACTCCCCAACCATGTAAAAACTATGATTGTTCATCTTTAATTCTTTCTTTTTAGCTCTTACTTCTTAATTTATTTCTAGTTTCCAAAATACTTGGTAAACATTTTGGTGCTTTCATTGAGAGTTGAAGTAAGCTTCAATCAATCTCGATCATTTGCGAAAATGGTGAACACTAGGCATACCATATTTGATCTTGCTCACCAACAACAACAAGACAATGGAGAACCATTGCCCAATCAACCATTTCCTCATGACCAACTCAAGGACATGCCTTATCAGGGGCCTCTGCCCGACAATTTCCAAAACTTTGGGGATGGGGGTGACAACGACGAAAGCTATTAGGAGGAAGATGAAGGGGAATATGAGGATCACGAGGTCAAAAACCCTGTTGATCTTGACGAGAAGGATATGGATCACGAACAAGAGGATCTAGAGGTGTTCCGCCTGAGACAACAGGTCCTAGATCAAGAAGCCAGGATAGCTAAACAAAAAGTGACTACCCTCCAAATGCAAGAGTCCCTCCTGGCTCTTCAGGCCTTTATTGCTGCCCAAGGATTGGCAGCCAATCTTTTAGTCATTCCTCCTCCAGGAACGCAACCACCTATCCCACCTATCAGGATTGGTGTGCCCAACGATGCGAGCCCTATTCCTCCTTCGTGACCATCCCTGCATCCCAGAGCCAGCCCGTTGAATCCTGCTCATGAGAAAGGAAAAGCCAAAATGGTTGATCCTATTGGAAAATCAAACCCCTAGAGAAAAGCTTCTCCCATTCCAAAAACCGGGGCTAACCCAGGGCAATCCCCTAGGAAAGAACGGATGAATCCCATCCCAGGACGGGGTTATCTAAATGATCCGCGGAGGAGGCGCTCGCAGGGCATTAAGCCCTGGAACGTCCCTACACAGGACAAACAGGAACGATGCTTTTATCCCAGTGCCTCCGTGAACAAGGATCATGGAGGGCGCAAACACGGAGAAGAGCCAGAAGCTGTCAGTTCGGGAGACGATACTTCCCGAGTAGACTGATAGTTCCTCTAGACGATGGAATGGCTAGATAGTTCATGAAACAGCTGGCCGCTCTTAAAAGTCACGGACTGCCTGGTTCGGAAATAAGAAGGTGAAGGTTCCGATCTTGAAGAAGAGGAAAATGATCCATGCTACCAAAAAGGTTCAAGATGTCGGTCCTACCTGCCTAAACTAGAAACACGGGCCCCATAGATCACTTGTCCAGCTACAATCACCTGATGAATGTAGCTAACATCTGCGACAATGACAAATGCCTATGTTTCTCAATCACTCTGGCTGGACTCGCAGAATAGTGGTGGAAAAGACTTAAGCCGGCATCGATCTAGTCTTGGTCTAGATTGTAGTCAGCATTTCGCAAACAGTTCGTGGCCACCATAAAGTTGGACATGCAAGTCAGTGTGCTGGCTAATGTCAAGCAACATCTCATGGAAACCCTTAGGGCTTACATCTAGCGCTTTACGGAGGAAGCCTAAAATACTAAGGTGGATGACGGATAGTGCTTGGTGGCCACTCTTGAAGAATTCATCAGGAGGGCACAAGGCTTTATCAACTGGGAGGAGGCCCGAATCCAAGCCTTTGGGTGGCAGCCAGCAACCCAGTCGACCGCCCAAACCTTCCTCGGATATGGAGTGCAATATCCGACAAATATCTATCCGGCACCCCCAGCAGCGTCCGGATTCGCTGAGACCCTTTGGATGTCGTTCATGAACCCGAAGGTCTATGGGCCCACTTCAACGGGGTATTCTCCCGCTCCATTAGCCCCATTTTCGAGTACGGAGTGGCACCCACCAGGTGTAGTGCCGCTCCTGGCGGTGCCCAATCACCTCAAGTCGGAGTAGCTGAGGCAAGCATAAACCCTTCCTGGGGAAAGAGATTGAGCTAGAGTCAGAACCGATCCGAGCAATCAAAGAAGGGAAAAAAGAGGTACGAGCCCCAATACATGGAATATACCAACTTGGTGGACACCCAGGAAAATATCTAACTAGCCACGGGTAACGTAGCCCTTTATCGGAAGCCAACCCCCATGTTTAAAGGGGGAAAGAATTCGAGGGACACAAGCACAATGTGCGCTTACTATAAGGACATGGGTCACACCACCGAAGAGTGTCGTCAGCTGAAGGATGAGATCGAGAACCTAATTAAACTGGGGCATCTCCACCAATGGGTCAGGATGCCAACAAGGGTTCCGGGACTGCCAGCAGCTCCCAGATAGCCTAAGGCCCTAGGTGCACCTACCTCCTCAGGGAGGATATGCTCCAGGTTCGGGAGCACAGGCCCCCCAGGGGGCCCCAATAGTGCAAGCACCTGGGCCCAGAATGACATATCCTCCCAGAACTGTGCCTCCACGGGTAGATGACCATGTGGCCACCATATCAGGAGGGCCGCATCTGGGAGGGCCTTCCCAAAATGATAAAAAAATATACCTCAGCGAGGTCGATCACGACCATGAGATATGCGCCTTGGTCCAAACTCTGGCCCAACACCTGAAGTTGATGAACCTGCCCATCACGTTCACGGAAGAGGATGCCCGGAACATTCATTTTCTGCATCATGACCCCTTGTTCATTGATGCCCAAATTGCCAACAAAAGGGTATCCCGAGTGTTGGTGGATGATGGGAGCTCCATCAATGTACTGTTCAAGCCGGCTTTCATAGCAATTGGCCTGATAAAGGCAAATCTGGCTTCCTGTCCAACACAGATCTATGGCTTCAATGGGGATTCATTGCTCCCAATGGGTAAGATTCAACTACCCATGACGTTGGGGAATGAGGTTCAAGGCTCGTTCAAATATTGCACTTTCGTAGTGGTGGACTGCCCCACTGCGTACAATGTAATTTTTGGTCGTTCCGCTTTAGTCGACTTCGACGCCTTCACCTCCATTCGCCACCTTTGCATGAAGTTACCATGCAATATTGGAGGCATGGGAACTGTATGGGGAGATCAAAAAAGCGTCTGAAAGTGCTATCACATCTCCACTTGACCAATCTTCATGGTTTGCGAAGAGCCTCTTGAAGAGGAAAGCGCTAGTCCAATCCCACCTCCATATCCATCATGGAGGGTGGTCCAGAAGGAGGATGAATTGGATCCACAAATAGAAGCGGATAGGGCATTAGAACCCATGGAGGAGGTGGAAGAGGTGTGTATCAATGACACCAAACCGACAAAAGTAATTCAAGTTAGGAGAAACCTAAGATTGGAGGTTAGGGCTTCCATAATCACTCGGGTGAAAGAGAACCAGGATGTCCTGGCCTGGTCTCATTCAGATATGAATGGGATCGGCCGCAACGTCATATGTCACACCCTGAACATTGAGGAAAATGCAACTCCCATCCGGTAGAAGCGGAGACCCCTGGGGGCGGAGAGGGAAGAGGCCCTCAAGTTAGAAGTCGAGAAGTTTTCCTCGATCAACGTCATCCGGGAGGCCCTGTATCCCATTTGGCTGACCAATCTGGTGTTGGTACCGAAGCCTAACAGGATGTGGAGGACTTGCATTGACTTCACCAATCTTAACAAGGCCTGCCTGAAAGATTGCTTCCTTCTTCCCCAGACTGACCAGATGGTGGATGCTACATCTGGGTATAGGTTGTTGAGCTTTATGGATGCCTACTCCGGCTACAACCAGATCTTAATGCATGTAGCAGACCAGGAACACACCAGCTTCCAAAAAGACAAGAGTGTATACTGCTACATCGTCATGCCCTTCAAGCTTAAGAATGCTGGGGCCACCTATCAGAGGCTGGTCAATAGGATGTTTAGGAACCAACTGGGGAAGAACATGGAAGTCTATATAGACGACATGTTGGTCAAGTCCAAAACTTCAGTCGAACATGCGGATGACCTGGCAGAAGCATTTTCCATTATCTGGAAGTATGGGATGAAGCTGAACCCCAAAAGGTGCACTTCTGGCATGGCATCTGGGAAGTTTATACGCTTCATAGTAAACTTGAGAGGACTAAAAGACAACCCAGATAAGATTAGAGCATTGATCGAGGTGCCATCGCCACGAAAGCACAAAGACGTTCAAAGCTTGACGGGAAGAATAGTAGCTTTGAGCCACTTCGTCTTGAAGTCCACAGACAAGTGCATCCCATTCTGCAATATACTTCGCGGAAGCCAGAGGTTTGAATGGACGACCGAGTGTGAAGATGCCTTCCAGAAGTTGAAGGAACATCTGGCCCGATCATTAATCTTTTCGAAACCAGTGGATGGGGAGCCATTGTACCTATACTTGGCAGTTTCAGAACACGCCATCAACGCCGCTTTAGTGGGAGAAGATGGGAAGGTCTAGCTCCCGATCTATTACGTAAGCAAAAGGTTGCTGGGCGCCGAGTCCAGATACCCATTGATCGAGAAGTTGACATTTTGCTTACTGTCTTCCTTCAGGAGGCTAAGACCTTACTTTTAGGACCATGCCATTAAGGTACTGACGATCCATCCCCTACGACAAGTACTACAGAAACCCGAATCATCGGAGAGACTTTTGAAGTGGGCCATGGATTTTAGCCAGTTTTACATAGCGTATGTCCCCAAGATTTCTATCAAGGGATAGGCCCTGGCCGACTCCATCTTAGAATGCACTGAGATAATCGAAGATGAAGAACCCATCAACCCCATAATTCCTTTGTGGAAAATATTCGTAGATGGAGCCTCAAATGAGAATGGGCTCGGGGCTAGGATCATCCTGATATCCCCTCAAGGTCACCAGTTGCAAAGTGCCCTACGCTTCCAGTTCGAAGCATCAAATAACGAGGACAAGCACGAGGCCATGCTGGCCGAACTATGCTTGGCCCGGGAGGTAGGAACAGAGAATATAGAAGTCCACATCGACTCCCAACTAGTGGTCAAGAAGATTTCGAGGGAAAACCAAATGAAGGGGGAGAAGATGGCCACCTACGTGACGTGAACCCGAGGGTTACTCCAATCCTTCAAGAAATAATTCATCTGCCAAATCCCCAGGGAATAAAATGTGTTTGCAGACACATTGGCAAAATTTGCCACGGATGTTGAAGTAGAACTCTCCGGGGTGGTCCTGATCAACCATCTACCCGTACCTAGTATTCAAGACATCATAATCATCAACGCGATCGATTACTCTACGTCTTGGATGGGCCCACTCATCCAGCACCTAACCACTGGGGAATTGCCCGCAGATAGGGCTGCTCCCAGGAAACTTCAGTACCAGGCTCCCAGATACGTCATGATGGATGAAAAACTCTATCACAAGGGGTTATCCATGCCCTATATTTTATGCGTATCTAGGAAAAAAATGAGTGCAATCATGCACGTAGTGCACGAAGGTTTTTGCGGAGATCACACAGTCGGACTCAGTTTGTCCCAGAAAATCCTGAGGTAAGGATATTTTTGGCCAACGATGAAGAAGGATTGTGTTGATTACATCCACAAATGTGAACAGTGCTAAAGGTATGCAAAGATCCTGCGAGCCCCTCCAACGGAAATAACCCTGATGACCAGTCCCTGGCCTTTTGCAGTTTGGGGAATCGATTTAGTAGGATCGCTCCCCACCGGGAAGGGTGGAGTAAAATACACAATTGTAGCCGTCGACTATTACACCAAGTGGGTCGAAGCGGAACCAATGAGAACCATCACCTCCAAAAAGGCCCTGGACTTCATCATCAACAACATTGTGTACCGATACAGCCTCCTACACAAAATCGTGTCCGACAATGGGAAGTATTTGATAGCACCCACATCATCGAATTTTGTGAAAGACATGGCATTATCAAGAGCTTCTCCGCAGTCGTAAGGCCTCAATAAAATGGGCAAATAGAGGTTATGAACAAGATTTTGAAGGGAACATTAAAGCAAAGTTACAAGCCTGCAAGTGCAAGTGGCTGGAAGAGTTGCCCCGTGTCCTATGGGCCTACCAGACCACAGAAAGAATGTCAACCAAACTACTCTTTACTGAATGATGTACAGATGTGAAGCAGTCACCCCAGTAGAAATGGAAGTATCGTTTCACAAACGGGACACATACGATCTCGTCCGAAACCATGCCTTACTCAAAGAATCCCTAGATCTCATTGAAGAGATCCGGGAGGAATCACAGGTGCATCTGAAGATGTATTGGGGAAAGATCACTTGGCACTTTAACTCTAAAGTTAAGAGCCGGAAGTTCGAAACTAGCGATCTAGTCCTTAGAAGAGTTTTCCCTGCAACTCAAGATCCAGGAGTGGGGGTTTTGGGACCAAACTGGGAAGGACCCTATGAAATCCAAAACGAAATATGTCTGGGAACTTATCGCTTAAGGCGACTAGATGGAATGGAGGCCCCAAGGGTCTGGAACACAGAACACCTTCGCTAGTACTATCAGAACACCTACTATAATTAATAAGGGTGTTGGGTTTGTAGAGGCGCGCCGCGGCTTGTGAGAACCCCAGAGGCTTGGTGAGGCTCTATCCTAGAGGCGCGCCACGACCCTCGTGGGCATACTGTGGCCCGTGCTCCGGACCCAAACAGGGGGCTTTCGGTCTGGGAGGCGCTGATTAGTGGGGAAAATGCATATTTATTGATGTTAATGGTAAAAATAAATTAAGTTTAATTAATATTTTCATGGAATTAATATCATTTATTTTATAAATGAAAATATTTGATTATAATTTAATTTATTGTTATTTTGTAGGAATTAAAGTTGCATTTTGGTATAAAGAAAAAGAAAGAAGAAAGAAAGAATCAAAAGTGAAAAAAAGAGTTGAAAAATGGCATTTTTGAAGGGAATTAGGCCCAAAATGAGCCCAAACAAGCCCAAGCCCAAGCTTGACACCACCTGGACATGTGGCGCATCTCTATTGGCTGCACTTGGTCAACACTTTCAGCCACCTTTCAACCCAATTTTTGTGGGTTTTGGGTCCTGCACCTTTTTATTTTGAGCTCTTAAGCTCATATTTTGCGGTGTTTTAGAAAAATGGAAAAATGACTATTCACTAAAATAGCTAGGTTAATATTAATATAAGATTTGATATTTCAAAATCATATTTTATTATTAATATTTCAAATTTATTTTGTAGACCCCATTTGTAATTTAATTTTTTTTAGTCATTTTCTCCTTCTATAAACAAGGACTCTTCTTTCACATTTGGTATGTAATTTTAGATTAAAGAAACTATAGAAAAATTTCTACTCACTTTCTTCTTAGAATTTTGTGAGAATCATGAGCATATGGAATCATCCCTAACCTTCCTAGGAAGATTATGCCATTATACTTTATTACTATGTTCCATATGCTAGGAAGGTTAGGGATGATTCCATATGCTAGTGATATTATTTTGCTACTTTGATTTACTATGTTCTTAATGTAATGTATTTGAGATATTTATGTTCTTTCACCCCATCTCTATTTTGCTATCTTTATTTACTTGTGCTAATAGTATATTAATAGTATATAGGATTAGTCATGCTCTTTCTATGTGCTTCTAATTAGTAAAAGTAATATCGATACATAATTTTATGTCTAATCTTCTATTGAATTATTGCCCTTGGGTATTTTGTCATTTTTAGATTTTTCAGAAGATTAACATTGTTCTTTTAAAGTAAAGAACTTTATAACTCAAATGGACTTTTGTTAGAAAAGAATATGGACTTTAATGTTAGATTTTCCAAGTAAATGTTGGGATGTGAACTATTTACTTGAGCATTTTTGTAAATCAAGTAACTAAGTAAATAAACAAGCATATGGATGGTTCTTGAAACCTTTCTATTTCTCAAACTCTAGATTACCCTTACTCTCATTTTATCATTTTATCAAAAAGACAATACCAAAATCTCAAATCTCTTTTCATTTCCATTTTTTATTTATTTATTTCATGTTACTAAATTTTTGTATTATTTTCTACTAATCCTTTGGTTTTAGGATACCTCCTTGTGGATCGACTACCCGATCTATACTACAACCACCGCTTAGTGGTTGTCACGATTTAGGCGTAAAATTTTTTTGGCGCCGTTGCCCGGGTGGTAGTTTTCAAAGGTTTAGTGAAATTTTTACTAAAATATTAGTAACTTTATTTGTATTTTTGTCGGTATGAATATTATGTTAGTAGTATTTTTTTAATTAATTTTATTTACTAATTTTTAGTAGTGGTGGTGGTGGTGGTGGGAGTGGTGGGGGTGGCGGTGGTGGCGGTGGTGGCGGTCGCAGCAGCAGCAGTGGTGGTAGCAGTGGTGGTGGTGGTAGTAGTAGTGGTGGTGGTAGCAGTAGCAGCAGCAGTAGAAGTAGCAGTAGAAGTAGCAGTAGCAGTAGCAGTAGCAGTAGCAGTAGCAGTAGCAGTAGCAGTAGCAGTAACAGCAGTAGTAGTAGTAGTAGCAGTAGCAGTAGTAGTAGTAGCAGCAGCAGTAGTAGTAGTAGCAATTACCGTGGTATGCTCACATTGTAAACTACTTATTAACAGGTGAACTCCCATCTGAATGGAGTTCACAAGATAAACGCAAATTTTTGGTCGAGGTGCGCAATTTCTTTTGGGATGACCCATACTTATTCAAGTATTGTCCTGACCAAATCATGCGAAGATGCATCCACGATGATGAGGTGTCTAGTATGCTGAATTTTTGCCACAATGATGCTTGTGGTGGTCACTTTTCTGTGAAGAAAATCGCTACAAAAATCTTACAATGCGGTTTTTATTGACCCACTTTGTTTAAAGACACCAATGATTTCAGTCGTTCTTGTATAAGGTGCCAGAAGTTAGGTTCCTTGTCCCGTCGGCACATGATGCCCATGAACCCAATTCTTGTTATCGAAATATTTGATTGTTGGGGGATAGACTTTATGGGACCATTTCCACCTTCTTTTGGCTACCTTTACATTCTTCTCGTTGTGGATTATGTTTCTAAATGGGTCGAAGTTGTACTCTGTCGAACCAATGATAACGCTACATTTGTCAAATTCTTGAAAGAAAATGTGTTATCAAGGTTTGGTACTCCTCGCGCTATCATCAATGATCAAGACACTCATTTTTGCAATAGATATTTTGAAGCTCTCATGCGCAAGTACGGTGTGCTTTAGAAAGTTGCAAATGCCTATCATCCACAGAATAATGGTCAAGCTGAGTTAGCCAATAGGGATATAAAACATATTCTGGAAAAGATGGTAAATCCTGACCGCAAAGATTGGTCTACACATCTTCTAGACGCTCTTTGGGCATACCGCACTGCTTTTAAATCCCCTCTTCGGATGTCTCCCTATTGCCTTGTCTTTAGAAAAGCCTCATTTACCTGTTGAAATCGACCATAAAGCTTATTGGGCTATTAAAGCCCTAAACTTTGATCTGAATGCTGCAGGTATTAATCGCAAACTCCAATTGTCCGAAATTGAGGAGTTGAGAAACGATGCATATGACAATTCCAGGATTTATAAAGCGAAATTGAAAATCGCTCACGATAAACAAATCCTGCGAAAACACTTTGAGCCAAATCAGAAAGTGCATCTGTATGATTCTCGCTTCCACTTGCACCCCGGCAAACTGCGATTGCAATGGACTAGTCCATTTGTAGTGAAGCAAGTATTTCCCAACGATTCTGTTGAGGTCGAGGACCCAACCAATGGGAAAAAATTTCGAGTCAATGGCCAAAGACTGAAGCATTACATTGAGAGTGTGAGTCATGTTGAAGAGACCCAATTTATACACTCTAAAGTTCTGAATAGTTTGTTTTTTTTTTTTATTATTTATTTTTCTGTCTTTCTTTTATTGTTTTATGTTGTTTGTTTTGGAGTATTGTTACCAGGCTGTTTTCGCTCTCGCCTCATGGACATGGTCATCATCCAGGTGTTCTCTTTCCTTACCTTTTTTCACTGATTATTCATTTTGACATTGAGGACACTGTCTGATTTTTGGTTGGGGGTGGTGAGTATGCATTAGCTTTCATTTGGAAAATCTTATTATCAAGTTGAATTTCTAAGTCAAATTTTTTAAAAATTATCCAAGCACGAGTACAACTTGTTGGTTTGACCCAATTTTTACTATGTTTATCTATTAAGAAGTGATTTTCAAAGTTCTTTTGTGCACTTTCCAAACATGTGATAAATTGGTTGTTAACACAAATAGTTGAGAGAAATTTCAAGTTTAAAGTTTTTCATTTCTTGGTGAGTTGTGAGAGTTGAGAAAAAAACTTTTTGAACTTTTATTGATCATTTGAGTTGGTAAAGTCACATCTTTGGAATTTAAAACATGACATTTACTAGAGGGATGCTTTTCATATAAGAATGAGTCTTTGTAATAAAGTTTAAGTTTGTGTTATATTTATTTTATTTATAATTCCCTTTTATTTTTGTGTTGCCTCTTATCAAAAAAAAAAAAAAAAAAGAGGAAGAAAAAAAAAGGGAAAAGAATGATGAAAAAAAAGTTGAAAAAAAATGGAAAAAAAAGAGAACAAGAGCAGCACTTTCCTTTATTATTTTTGTAGTTGTTGAAAAAAAAAACAAAAATCTTTCTAGTATTTTTTTTTGTTTTGTAAAATAATAATAATAATAATAAAAATATATAAATATATTATTAATAGTTTCATTTTCTTATTTATTATTTCTAGTTAGTTGTCATTTTATTTTTGAGTTTTCTCTTGTAAATCTTAAATGTGGTTTGTCATTTGAATTCTAATAAGTTGATATGCCTATCTTGTGATCAATACTTGTTCAAATTGCTTGTCCTAAAAAAAATATCTTCTCTCATTTGAGCATAATCTGTTACATTTCCAACTCCAAGAGTGTGATCCTTTCCATAAAAATATTTTCAATGCCCGTGGGGAATTTGGAGTTGAGACCTTTATACTTTTGAGATTTTTCGATACTATTTATGTTATGACTAGCGATAAAAAGAATATGGTTTGATGCACACACACACAACTCTGAAATCGCAACTGAAGTAGCTTAGATAGTAATTTCTGACTTCTTGTTGATACTTCGAAAATGCTTAGATGAGTTTGCTTGGTTTGACTTGATTATTTAACTTGATAATTTTATTTTTCACTTGAATTGCTAGGGACTAGCAATAAGCTAGTTGATGGTTGTGATTAGTGGTGAAAAATGCATATTTATTGATCTTAATGGTAAAAATAAATTAATTTTAATTAATATTTTCATGGAATTAATGTCATTTATTTTATAAATGAAAATATTTGATTATAATTGAATTTATTGTTATTTTGTAGGAATTAAAGTTGCATTTTTGCATAAAGAAAAAGAAAGAAGAAAGAAAGAATCAAAAGTGAAAAAAAAGAGTTGAAAAAGTGGTATTTTTTAAGGGAATTAGGCCCAAAATGAGCCCAAACAAGCCCAAGCCCATGCTTGCCAACACCTGGACATGTGGCGCGTCTCTATTGGCTGCACTTGGTCAATACTTTCAGCCACATTTCAACCCAATTTTTGTGGTTTTTGGGTCTTGCACCTTTCCATTTTGAGCTCCTAAGCTCATATTTTGTGGTGTTTTAGAAAAATGGAAAAATGACCACTCACTAAAATAGCTAGGTTAATATTAATAATAAGATTTGATTGTTCAAAATCATATTTTATTATTAATATTTCAAATTTATTTTGTAGACCCCATTTGTAATTTAATTTCTTTTTAGTCATTTTCTCCTTCTATAAATATGAACTATTCTTTCACATTTGGTATGTAATTTTAGAGTAAAGAAACTATACCGAAATTTCTACTCACTTTCTTATCATATTTTCTTCTTAGAATTTTGTGAGAATCAAGCGCGTTGCGGCCCTTAGGGGCAAGTCGCGGCCCGCCTGGCCATCTTTGGCAACCTTGGGTTTTAATGGTGGGATTTCAAACCTTAAGGCTTGGGATCGAACCTACTACCTGGTTTGGTAGAATTCGAGGTCTCGGAGGCTAGGACTTGGTCCGGTGTAATGCCCTGGTTACTCCAAGACCGAGACTGTGAACTTTGAACCATGTTTAACTCGCTAATCGAGTCATTTGGTTATAAACGTGCATCTAGGTATTATTAATAGGCTAAGGTGAAAAATCTCGATCAAAAGGAAATGATATATTTTATTTAAAATATAAAACTGTACTAGGGCCCATAAAAACGTTTACAAGTTATTTACAATTCAAAATGGTCAGTGTAAAAGTTACAACCCACCGACCTAAGAGGCAAAAATAGGGTTAACCCCTAGTTCCTCTGAGAAACTCCTTGGCCGTGGTGGTCAAGCGGCCGCATATGTACGCATTGCCACCTAAGCACTCCACTCAAGGTTAGGTGAGCTTTTCTTTCCCTTTACCTGCACCACATAGCACCCGTGAGCCAAGGCTCAGCAAGAAAACTCATTACTGCATGTATATAATATGAAATGATGATCATGATAATCATACACAGCTTATAGCCCTAAACAGATGAGTGAATATCACTTCAAGGTTCTGGTAACCATCCTGGGGCTTGTAGCCCTATTTAGATAATATCGAGATTCTGATAATCATGCTGGGGCGTGTAGCCCTAATCATATGAGTGACTGATGAGTAAGTCACTAACTTAAATCAGACGAGTGACTAATGAGTAAGCCACTAACTTAAACCAGATGAGTAAGTCACTAACTTGGGCTCCGCACCCTTAGTCTTGTGACGATGCAGTCACCTGGGCCTTTTGGCCCTGGCTCTAAGTAACTAGACATTATAGTAGACAAGTGCTTTTGTTTTTCATCGAACTTAAGGTTGGACAAGCATTAATGCTCATGATGAGTCATTCAATGCTTATGTTGATTAGATCTAATCATTTCGACTTATGTTGAACACATCAATGTCGTTCTTCACTCTTAAGCAAATACCACATGACTCATGCCGATTTCTGATTCATAGGTCAGTGCCATACACAAGTAAGCAAGATTTTCTAAGCATTTGATATGCAATCAATGTCCACATATACATCACTCAACATGCCTCATGAATAACCATGCATGTCACATATGTGGTGCAGTTTTATTACCTCTGGTTCGAGCTAGAAACAATAAAAGAACGATCCCTGAGAATGATTGATCCTTTGATTCCTTAGCGGTCACCTAGTCATAACAAAGTATAACTCCCATCAATGAAAATGAGCAATGAAAGGTTCATGACCTAAACCTCACTCACAGGACCTCGGCTTGTACCCAAACGACTAGTAGATTAGATCCCGAGCCTTAGGAATTGAAACTTCGAGCCAAAAACCCTCAAAAGTGCTCAAAATAGGAATCAGGAAGACCAGGGTAGTGCTGCCCCCTACCTCCATAGTGCTACATATAGGGATAACTGTCCCTGGGTAGCGTTGCAGCACCCTCCTTTGGGCGCTGTAGCGCTACAACTAGGGTTTTTCAACCCTGATTTTTCCCTCCTTCGACTTCTCCATTTCCACCCTTAAAAACATGCTTCCAAACCTCATTCAAACTCCCAAATGAACCCAAATACCCTACATACAAGTCTCAGGCATCATAACCCAAGCGACCCTTGCCAAAAACTCCCATCAATTCTCAACTATCAACCTTAAAAATCCAGCTGAAAACCAAATGAAAACAGAGCAGAAAACCAGAGTTCTAATGGCGAGAAACTTACCTCAAGCTCAGTATGGAACCCTCTTCAATGGTGGAACACAACCCTAAGCCCTCAAGACTCACTTCCCTAGTTTGGTTCCTCAAATGAAGCTCAAAAATCCAAAGAAAGAAAAAGGAAAAATGGTGCTCGGGAGAAGAAGAAAACGTACTCTGTTTTGGTTAAGTTTCTACAGCCATCTTAGTTCACATATATCCCTTAGGTCAAAAGACAATATTGCCCCTAGGTTATTTAAATCCCTTTAAAGGCTACCAAGGGTAAAACCGTCATTTCTCCCCTATCTCGTTAATCTTAATTAACGCTCTCCAATTCTCGTTATTTCCAATATTCTCAAATACCAATAATTCATATCCCATTACCCTTTAATTCCCAATAATGTTCTAATCATAAAATTACCCCGAGACTCACCCCGAGCCCCGAAATTAACCCCGTTATGAAAAAACCGCTAAGCTGCATTAAAAGATCGTCTCATGTTGAATGGCTCGAACAAATCCACATTATAATGTGGCCTTATCAATAATCACCAACATGCATGAAAATATACAATGATGCCCTCAACGGGCCAAATTACCAAAATGCCCCTATCATGAAATGTGGACCCACATGAATGCATTTAACATCATATAATAATATAATTCACATAAACATGCATATAATCATTTAATAGCATAATAAATCAATTATGACCATCCCAACCTACTAATTCGACCATTAAACCTCATTAGGGATTTTGGGGCATTACATCCGGGAACCTTTATTTACTCATTATTGATGGGGATTTTATATTTGGTTATGACCAGGTTACCGCTAAGGGCTCAAGGTCAGGATCGTGCTCAAGGGTCGTTCTTAAGTTATTTTACACTCGAACCTGAGGTAAGAAAACTGCACCCATTATGTGACATAAATGTTTATTGATGAAGCATGTTGAGTGCTATATATATGGATATTTTTTGTATAATGAATGCTTGTTTCTACTTACTTGAGAAAGGCATTAACTTATCAGTCAAGGACGCCAATAGCGTTGAGCGCTGGTCGTAAAGCATTGACTTATGAGTCAAGAGCGGAAATAGTGCATCGAGCGTTGGTTGATATGATTATATCTAATCAGCAGAGCTTTACATGCTCGTCCAATCCCATGGTCGAAGAAAACTAAAGTGCTTGACTAGTTCTATGGCTAGTTTTAATAGCTGGGGCAAAAGGCCTAGGGTGACTATATGGTCACATGGCTAGGGCAAAGGACCCTAGGTTGACTCCATGGTCATCTATTTAGGGCAGAGGACATCAGGTTGACTCCATGGTCATTTATTAAGGGAAAGGACTCCAGGTTGACTCCATGGTCATCTAATTAGGGCTGCGGGTTCCAGAATTATTCTATAATCATTTACTTGTACTTATATGCATGCAGTAATAAGTTTTCTTGTTGAGCCTTGGCTCACGGGTACTATGTGGTGCAGGTAAAGGAAAAGAAAACCTTACCCAGCCATGAGTGGAGAGTTTAGATGGCGACGTGTACATATGCGGTTGCTTGACCACCACAGCCAAGGTGTCTCAGAGGAACTAGGGTTTAACCCTATTTTGCTGCTTAGGTCGGCAGATTGTAACTTTTGAGTTGTAATGACCATTTTGGACTATAAACAACTTTGCAGACATTATTATGCGATCCCATGTACAATTTAACATTTTTAATAAAATATCCATTCCTTTTGACCGAGATTTTAACCCTGGCCCATTAATTACATTTAGATGCACGTTTATGGCCTAAAGACTCGTTTAGCGGGTTAAGCACTATTTAAATACATAGTGTGACGATCTTGGCTAACCCGAGCATTACAATTGATGTGTTCTTCACTAATGGAAAGAAATTGACCCTAACTAATGTTTTCTATGTTCCTATACGACTAGAAACATTGTAAGTGAGAGACTATTGAGTAAATCTGGTACCAAAATAGAGTTTGAATCCAGTAAACTAATTTTGACTAAATTGGGCACTTTTGTAGGAAATGGTTATTCATGTGACGAGATGATCAAACTTTGTACTCTTGATAATGACAATAATAATATGACATCTAATTCTTGTAATGTGATTAATTATAGTTCCATTACTTTGTGGCATAATAGACTTGCTCATATAGGTTATAACACATTCAAAAGAGTTGTTAAATGTAGATTAATTAAATGTGATGTGAATAAGCATAATAAATGTCAATTATGTGTTAAATCTAAAAAAAATATGAAACATTTTCCAAGTGTTGATAGATATTGAAATTTGTTAGATTTAATACATATTAATTTATGTGAATTAAATGGCACATTGACTAGAGGAGGAAATATATACTTTATGACTTTTATAGATGATTGCTCTAGGTATACTTATGTGTATTTACTTAAGAGTAAAGATGAGATATTTAATGCATTTAAAATCTATAAAGCTGAAGTATAAAATCAATTGGAAAGGAAAATAAAGACTCTAAGAAGTGATAGAGGTGGTGAATACTTTTCAAATGATTTTAATGTGTTTTGTGAGCAACATGATATTATACATGAATGCACTGCACCATACACTCCACAACAAAATGAGATAGTTGAAAGAAGGAATAAGACTTATCTTGAGATGATTAATTACTCTATGTTTTTACATGCTAAATTGTGTTATAGTTTGTGGGGTAAGCTTTGTTTTCTGCGTGTGATATATTGAATTGAATTCATATGTAACAGAACAATACTTACAACTTGTGCGCAGATATCCACTCTTCTTACATTAAGTAGTGTGTTGTCCGCTGACGTGTCTCGAACCACTTGCCGTGTCACCTCGACGACCGCTAGCTCCTAGACGTCCAATTACACAATGACAATTCAGGAAAAATAAAAATAGACGTTAGGGTTTTATTTCAAAACCCTAATTATCGAAATAATTTAACTGTTCAATTTTAACGTGCATGTCATGTAACATAAAATTATTTTTCACAAAGGTTCAAACCATAATATCACATGCACAAACAATGATGTTTCTAACGTAACGCATGCATTCATATAAATATTTTTTACGTGAAAAAATACCAAAATGTCCTTTAATATCATAATTACATAAAAGACTCAATAATTTTCTAAAGAATATCATATGGCAACAAAATTTAACAACCAACTTTCCAAAACCCTAAATAATCATCAAATGCTCATATAAGACCAGAAAAATAATTTTTAACATTTATAAATATTTTTTTTCTCAACTTCACAAATAAAACCCAAATAATCCAAATAAATATACAACTAGCCCAAAATTCAAACTACACATACAAAATTCAAACTACACATACATAACTGTTCAAAAATCCAAAAGAAACTTATAAAAATTATTTTAGAATTTTCTGGGCAAAATACCTATTTTTCTTAATTAATTTAATAGAAAACCCAATTAATTCAAGAAAAATATATAAAAGATTAAAAATAGAATCTAACTATACAGACCGGTTTCTACACTCTACAGTAGCATACAAAAATTACCTAGGGTCCAAAATAGTAGCATTAATATTTTTCATAATTAAAATATAGAATAAGCCAAATAAATCATGAAAATTATATAAATGATACAAATTCGAAATAAAAATTACAGAGAGTCTTATAATCTCATTTTAAACATATACAAAATTCTCAAAATTTTTAGAATACTCTAAATAAGTTTTCCACATTTATTTCTTAAAATCACATATTTAAAAGCAAATAATTGAAGAAAATGATCAAAATGATCAAAATTTAAATCTAAACACACACAACCATTCTAAATCATACAAAGATCATTCAAAGATAAAACTCATATTTTTTCTAAACAATCAAAATATTTTTCAGAATTAATCTTTATTTGAGCTTCAATAAATCATAGTAATTCAAGGAAAAATCATAAAAATACCAAACCAGTTGGAAATTGCTCTGAAATTAATGTACTAATTTTTAAAATTGAAAAACAAAAGAAAACACCTACAGAAATACCCAGATTGGGTTTGTTGGAGCTCACGCCAGAGTTCCCTTCTTCTCTGGCGCCGGCGAGCCTAGGGTTTTATTTTGGCTGCATTTCGTCCCGTTCTTTCACTTGCAAAGTGATCCTCTCATGTCCAACACCTCAAAACAATAATCCCCTGCCCAAGAAAATGGTTGGATGCTCTCCGTTCGAAGTTGTCTCCCTCAAATCCGGTACACCGATTTTCATTGTGCTTGGATTGTGATTTTCGTTTCTGAATGGTTTCTCTTCATTTATCCGCACTAAAGATGATCCTTAGGCCCATAAGAATCGATCCCAAGAACCCAAAACTTCCCAAAACCCGATGCTCTCTCCTTTTTTTTTTTTGAAAAAAAACGATAATGGATGTGTGTGCTCGGTTTAGAAGGTCCTCCACTCTTTAATGGATCCTAAAACCGTGTCTTGAATGAGAGAAATAAAAAAAATAAACAATATGACTAGAAAACATCACTTACCCGATCCCTCCCCTAAATATAGGAAATTTATTTCAATTTTTTTAAAAAAATAATGACAAAATATTACCATTTTAATGATGCATAATAATTAAAAAATTATCAAAAAATAGCTTTTTAAATCTTAAAAAATATCCATAAAGATAATTTTCCCAATTTGTCATTTTACCAAACCCAAAACAAGGGATAAAATTGTCATTTCACGTAAAATGTAGAATTATTATTATTTAATCCTTTAAATAATAATAATATTCAAACTATGTAATTAAATAAATAAAAATAAAACTATATGATAAAAAAAATCCCAAAAATATTATTTCCCATTAATATGCTAATATTAATAATAATATTCTTTTAAATAAATAAATAAATAATTAATTAATTAATTTCAAATAATTAACTATTATTTGCCATAAACTCATACCGAGTTTTAATTACCATAAAAATGTTTCACTGAAGAACTTGGGAATTTTATTGACATCAAAAGTTCATACATCTCAAATTTCAAAAAAATATGCAAAAAGACAAAAATGCTCGCAGTGGAGAAATTACAAAATTACCCTTTCGGGAAAACGAATATTACAATTACCCTCCCAAAAAAAAGAAATTTCGTCCCGAAATTTTACTCAAACAACTTGGGATGCTGCTGCTGCATATCGGACTCTAATTCCCAGGTTGCCTCCTCAACAACACTATTCCTCCACAATACCTTTACCAAGGAAATGGTCTTATTCCTTAGGACCTTGTCTTTTCAATTGAGTATTTTCATTGGACGCTCATCGAATGAAAAATCCTCCT
This sequence comes from Humulus lupulus, assembly GCF_963169125.1. Taxonomy (NCBI): domain Eukaryota; kingdom Viridiplantae; phylum Streptophyta; class Magnoliopsida; order Rosales; family Cannabaceae; genus Humulus; species Humulus lupulus. The sequence goes on from NC_084793.1 coordinate 212,016,557, forward strand.
ACAAACCCAAGGTCTTGTAGCTCAGCACATGCGATGGATCGGACACATATTTTCAAAGTTGTGACACATGAAATACGTTATGCACCCCAGACAATGATGGCGGTAAAGCTACCCAGTACGCCACATTGCCCACTCTATCCATAATCTCAAAAGGTCCGATGTATATGGAACTTAGCTTTCCCTTCTTGCCAAGCCTCTTCACCGAGATTCCTTTCCTTGGAGTCACACACATAATTACATGATCACTAACTTCAAACTCAACTTGTCTGTACTTTAGGTCTGCATAAGACTTATGTCTACTATGAGTTGTGACCATTCTAGCCCTGATTTTCTGAATAGTCTCATTGGTGTGTTGCTGAATGGCCCAAGTAGTTTTGTCTCTCCTAGTTCATTCCAGTGAAGTGGGGACCTACGCTTTCTTCAATACAACATTTCATATGGTGCTACTCCGATGGTTGATTGGTAGCTGTTGTTGTACGAAAACTCTATCAGTGGCAAGCATCTACTCCAGGATCCCTGAAAGTCGATGACACACGCTTTGAGCATATCTTCTAAATCTGATTTGTCCTCTCGGTCTGACCATCCTTTTTTGGGTGATAAGCTTAGCTGAAATTCAACCGAGTTCCCATTGCTCTCTGCAAACTCTCCCAGAATGTTGATGTAAATCGGGCATCCTGATCACACACAATAGAGTATAGTGTCCCATGTAGACGTACTATCTCATTTATGTACAACTCACCGAACTGATCCATAGAATAAGTCATGCGAACCACTAGGAAGTGAGCTGACATGGTATACCTATCCACAATTACCCAAACTTCATCGTGCTGTTTTATAGTCCTAGGTAACCCCGTCACAAAATCATAAGATATCTCCTACCACTTTCACTCAGGAATATTCAACAGTTCCAGTAGCCTCGCTGGTATTTGATGTTCTGCCTTAACCTACTGACAAGTTAAGCATTTTGCCACATATTCCTCTACATCCTTCTTCATTCCTGGCCACCAATACAATACCTTAAGATTGTGGTACATCTTAGTGGTCCCGGGGTGAACTGAATATGGGGTAGTATGAGCTTCCGCCAAAATATCTTTCCTCAGCTCAACACTGTCTGGCACACCAATACACCCCTCGAATTCTGATCAGTTCGGTATCTGACATAGTGAAATACATAGCATTATCATTCTGCATCTCTTGCTTTAGGTCACTCAACTTCTTGACTGCATTATGCCCTTCCCTGATTCTTTCTAACAAGGTGCACTGAAGTGTAACCTTTGCAAGATGTCCTGTAATCAGTTCTATACTAGCTTGTTCCATGTCTTCCAAGATCTTCCTTGATACTCTTTGTAAAGAAGAAACCATTCCCGATCCTCTGCGGCTAATTGCATTCGCCACAGCATTGGCTTTGCCGAGGTCTTTCAGTTGCCTAGAGGCATAGACTATGACCTTACGTGACTTCACCAGTACACATCTCAACCCCTGTTTTGATGCTGTTGGAAAAACAATCAGAGTGCGCAGCGAAATGGGCGTGCTGGGTGTAGTGTTATATAACACAAAATTTTTTCCATCTCCCATATAAACAGTTTATATGTTAAAGAAAAACATCCAGACATAAACATTAATGTACAGTACTATTAATCATGCAACATATATATAAATTGTAATGACCCAACTATTTCTAAGACCTTGGACCATTAAAACTACAAGACATAACTACTATTTTGATACGATAATAAGAAATAACATATCTTTATTGAAAACCCAAAATAGAGTAAAAATATAAAATAAAATGTGACATGGTATGGGATCCCATTGTTTACAACAAATAAAACATAACTTTAAAAAAACTAGTTGCGGAATTGCATCAAAACATAATTTTAAAAGACTAAAATAAACGTCATCCTCAATTGACATGCAACCCATCCATTCCATTCATCCTCAACACACAAGCCAAGCTGCCAAGAATCCTTCCGCCTTTTATATTCATTCTCCTGCATCAAGCTAAAAATAAAGGAGTGAGCCTAATGCCCAGTAAGGAAAATCCACTGTCAACATACAACATATATCATAAACATAAGACTACATCATATTCATATACTATAAAACATATGACTATAAACATATATCACATATGACTACAACATTAATGGCCAATATAAACTATTGGGACTTGTTAGCTAAACAAGTCATATGCCCAATATAACTTCTTGGGGATTCCTTATCTAAGCAAGTCATATGCCCAATCATTCATTCTTGGGGCTTGTTATCTTAACAAGTCATATGCCCAATAATAAATTCTCAGGGCTTGCTTGTCTAAGCAAGTCATGTGCTCAAGCTACTGAAAAACATACTAATCATATACTTATCATAACATAAACATATCATAACATATAAACACATAAAATCTATCCTATTTTCCTTACCAAAACCAGGATATTTGAGAACAAGAGCGAGATTAGAACACTCCTAAAATCAAAAGTAAGAATGGTGAGTTTCTAAAGAAAAGAGATGAAATGGAAACTAAATCATCAAAGAGGAAACTTACCGAGAAGATCCTTAGATCAAAGAACTTAAACACCTAACCACAAAACCATAAACAGAAGTTAGGATCTGAAAGAGACTTAAGGAAAACTAAGGAATCATAAAGAATAAAACTTATGAATAACATTACCTTGGATGAACTAGAACCGATCTAAACTTCAATATCGAAAACACACTTTATCTCACAACCCAAGTGTTTGTAAAGCTTAAGATGATAAAGCTTTTATTCCCCAAAACACAAGTGTATCACTCTATAGAAATCCTAGCGGCTTGAAGGCTCTGAACACAGCTTGAAGAATGAAGAAAATGGCTGAGCACTAGGTCCTATTTATAGAGTTTGAGGAGTGAAACTATCCTATTAAAAAAAATACTCAAATCCTTAAATAAATACGATTATGACAAGTGTCATGCTCTTAGTGGTTCTGGAAGATTCTAGAGTTTCTAGAACTTTCTTTTATAGTTAAATTCTTAAATAAACATGATTATGACAAGTGTCATGCTCTTAGTGGTTCTGGAAGGTTCTAGAGTTTCTAGATCTTTATTTTATTTAAAAAAAATACTTAATTTCATTCTAACTATAATCTAAATTTAAATTTAAATAAAATAGAATCCTAACTTCTACCTTCGTAAATCTCGCAACTCTAAACTCACATATAGTAAAATCAATATAACTGGAGTTGTAGAATTTCGATTTAGACCATCTTTGTACCGTTAGAAAGACAATTCAATTATCTACAACTTTTTAGAAATACTATTTTTCAAAATTCATAATATAACTTTGTCAAAAATAGGTTGGAAGTTACAATAGCCTAAAGTTACGAAAAATTTATTTAATTATCTAAATAACAACCTAATCCACAAATATCTTAACTAGCCATAAAATAACAAACTCAAATTCCCTAGGCTGATTTCGAATTTACTAAGCCCAAAATCTTATTGGGCTTTTGGGGTTTATGTAGGCTCGATTCATAACACTTTCTAATAATATCATAATTTATTTATTCTTATGCAATCACCCCATTTTCCGCAAACAAGGCTACTACTATCATAAACATATACTATACTATAATAATCATAACTACTAAAAAAAAATTAAACCTTATGTTATAATTAATATTCTTAAACTATAGGTTAAACTTATAAAATTCATAACAGTTGCTACGAGTTTCCAACTAAGTCCCGACTTAAACCAAAATCCTTGGAATCTAACATACTACAAACTAATACTAACTACTACTACTACTACTACTACTATCTAGCTAGTTAAGTAAATATTATGGGATTCTACATAAATATACACATATTTATATATTTATCATATACACATATACAAAAAATATTCAAGAACAAAAGTATTTACCTCTTGAAGCCTAACAAGTGTCCTTGAGTCTTTTTGTATATATATATATCGATTTTCCTATCCAATGTTTTGAGTATTCAAACCACGTTCTTCCGGAGTGTTCTCTACACTTCAAGATGTGTGTGTACAGAACATGGATTTTTAATTTAGGAATCAAAAGTATATCTCAACATATGAGAACTTGGATTATGTCCTGAGAAATGTTAGAATAAAAGAAGAAGAAGAAGATAATCTTTGTCTGACAAATTCTGAAACTTTTATGAATTCTCACTGACTTGTATATTTCATTCTTGTTATTCTATAACATATATATAGAGATTATGTATTACCTTATTATTCCTAATAATAATAATAATAATATAATGATGATAGGAATTGATTTAGGTAAATATATAACTTACCAAAATTGAAAATATCTATTTTCAAATTATTAATTAATTAAATAAATAAAATAAAAACAACACAGATACATTATCTGTATACTGCTACACGCATGGCACAATCCCTGGATTGTGTCTTGCGTGAATATCAGTATTCCTTTTTCAGGGATATTCCATTTTTATTTTAATTATTTCCACAAAATATGGTATTATCGTTATAAGGAAAAGATTACAACCATATTTCAAAATTTAAATTTTAAATTCAAACCCAGAAAACTTATGAATTTTGAGGCATTCTTTGGTCTTGGCCATTCTTTCACTACTACAATCTTTCCCTGATCTACTTTCACTCCTTCATCAGTGACAATATGACCCAGAAAACTAACCTCAGAGAACCACAACTCATACTTCTTGTATTTGGCATACAACTGATGCTTTCTTAATCGTTGCAAGATTAGACGTAAATTCTCCTCATGTTGTTCTGTCTTGGAGTAGACCAATATATCATCTATGAACATGATGAAAAACTGATCTAAGTACTCCTTGAAAACCCTGTTCACGAGGTCCATAAAAGCTGCTGGGGCATTTGTGAGTCCAAACGACATCACTAGAAATTCGTAATGCCCGTACCTGGTTCTGAAGGGTGTCTTCAATATATCATCATTCTTGATCCTCAGCTGATGGTATCCCAACCGAAGATCGATTTTTGAAAACACCTTGGTCCCCTGAAGCTGGTCGAATAGATCATCGATTCTCGGCAAAGGATATCTGTTCTTTATTGTGACCTTATTCGGCTCCCAATAATTAATACACATCCTCATAAACCTGTCTTTCTTCTTGACAAAAAGAGCTGGTGCACCTCAGGGAGAATAGCTCAGTTTGATGAACCCTAGCTTAAGTAATTCCTCCAATTGAGGTTTGAGCTCTTTGAGTTTTGCTGGTGCCATTCTGTATGGTGCTCGAGATACTGGCGTTGTTCCGGCATCAGATCGATTACAAATTCTATCTCTGTGTGTGGAGGTAAACCTAGTAGTTCTTTTGGAAAGAAATCGAGAAAATTAGCTACAACTCTTGTCTCTTTAGGTCTCCTTTCTGTCTCTTCGACTTCATTCACCATATTCATGAGATACCCCAAACATCTGTGTTGCAACATTTCTCTAGCTTTCATCGGTGATATGATAGGAGTTATGGGTTTCTTGCTTATGCCTTCGAACTCAAACAGATCTCCACCTTCCGGTGCAAAGACCACTTTCTTGCGTTTGCAGTCGATAGAAGCTCCATATTTGGAAAGAAAATCCATCCCTAGAATTACATCAAAATCAGATAAATCTAATACAATCAGGTCTACATGCAATTCCCTCCCATCTATCCATATAGGTACAACTTTAACCCAATTTTTAGATATTATAATTTCTCTGGAGGGTAATATAGTCCCAAACCCCACACTACAAGAAAATAAGAGTTTTATGACTTTATTTGGGAGACATTGAAAGTCTACAATGTCTCCCAATTGGGGAGACGTTGTTGCTAGGGTCATTGTAGGTGTATATCTCACATCTCCCAATAGGAGAGGTGAGAGACTTCCCACGTCTCCCATTGGGAGAGGTTGAAAGTCAAACGTTGACTTTCAACCTCTCCCAATGGGAGACGTGGGAAGTCTCCCAGTGGGAGACATTGAAAGTCTCCCACATTTAAAAAAAATAAATTAAATAAATTTATAATTAATATTATTTTAATTTGATTTAATAATTAATTAAATTGAAATTATTTTAATTGAAATTTAAATTATTTTAATTTAAATTTAAATTGATTTAATAATCAATTAAATTGAAAGTACACAATATTTGTTAGACATATACAAGAAACACAATATATTTGTTAAACATATATAAGAAATACAATAGTTGTTAGACATATTCAAAATGAACAAACATTGCATTGTGTATGAAGAAAGAGGTAAAAAATTAAAAGAAAACCTATCAACGAGGTCGGTAACTTTGGATTATCGGCAACATATATGTCGTCCATTTTTGTCGTAACTCATCAATTTGTGCCTCTGTATATGATGTGCTTGTTAGTTGCAAAAAATATAAAGTAAAATATATTAATTAATTATTTGATTACATTTATAGTTTCAAAAATAATTTGTAAATTTTAATTAATAATACTGTTCTCAAGTAATGTCCGGGACTCACATGTTCAATCAAATCCTTCAACATCCTCATTAAGTTGTATCCACATGCCACATTGTCTGGTTGGTGTGGACACTAATTATTTAAAAGTATGAGTAATTCATTATTAAATTGAAACTTATTAAAACATGCATACATATTATTCTACTTAATAATTATAAATGTTCAAAAATTTATGCTGAAGTTACTTACCTGAGGTTGCTTAATGCGTAGAGTATCAGGGATCTCGACATCAGGAAGATTCATAGAGAAAAAAAGATTGAAAGCACTGACGATCACTGATACAATCTCCTCACGGTTATTTAGCTCTGAATTCACCGGATCACAACAATAAACATGATATGCATATGGTGCCAAAATAAGCAACATCCAATGTTCACTGCATAAGAAAAACCAAAAAATTATAGCTCAAATGTTAAATAAAGAAATTATTGATATGGGTCGGAAAAATGACAACTTTTTAAACTTACCCATGGTTCCAAGGGACAAGCATAACTTGTTCTTTTGATTTTACGTCATTGCAACGTCTGAACAGATTCTGAACACGATCGTCGAATGAACTCCCTTGAGTGGCGACGATATTAGGATTGACAAATAAAAACATATTTTGGCGACCTTGTTGTACCACATATTTGTAAATGAACCTAATACAAAAATACGAAAAATTGTTATATGAATGAATAAATCAAATTAGAAAATTAAATGAACAAACTTATTTGTGAGATATATACCTCATGTAGCTGACGACTACTGCTTGTCCAATCTTCTCCTTTCGAGCAAACTGAAGTATGTCATCCTTAAATATATAATAGCGAGACATATCCTGATCAAAAACTTCAGACTCTATGCCTAGATTGACACACTCGCCATCATCCCAATGAGATGCGATATTGTGTAATCGTTCCAATGGAGTGTGGGCCAATTGTGTTGGAGGAGTTTGTTGTCGTCCTCTTTCTCGAGGTTGTTGTGTTGATGGAGCTCTTGGTCATTGTGATTTGGTCCTACTTGTAGAGGGAGTCTGTATACAATAATATCAACAATTAAAAAAATTGCAAACAAATAAATATAGAATTGTAAATATAATTATGTAAACATATGGCATCACCTCATGATATACATCTTTAGATATAATGACAAAATCCTTAGGCCACGTTATTGGCGTCCCAATGGCCTGAGCAACTATGTACATGTACAAATCAGGATATGCGAAAAGGAGAGGACAGGTTGGCTTAAGAACACTCGTAATCATAACTTGGAAGTTGCTGCCTGCCTCTCTTTCAATGAGTTTACCTGATGTAACAATGTTTGAAACCGAACCAATTGCTAATTGGCATGCTCGACCCTGCGTAAGAAACATATTATATACAAATAATCATGTTGAAGCAGTAAAAAAAATTTATTTGGTTTCAGAATATTCAAGAAAGTTTAATTACCTCTTGCAAAAGCGGTTGTAGTGCAATAATGTGGTGTTCTACTTGAGGCACTACTGGGTCTGGAGTATAGTAGGACGCCTGCGCTGGTGGCACTGGTGGGTCTGGCATATAGTATGATGATGGCACTGGTGGGACTCCAACGTTAGATCCTGACCCGCTCTATTGGGCCAATAATTCACTAAGTGAATTTACAATATTTACAATTCTACTAGAAATAAAAGACTGTGATGCACCAGAATCAAATAAAGCTTTACATGTGGTATTGGCCATAAAGCTCTGACCTGTTACGATGGAAGGGCTTGCCTCAGCTTCAGCTTGGGTGATGGAGAAGACTCTGGCTGGGACGTACTTGACATTCTCCTTCTATTCCTCCTTATGGACAAATTGTTCCCATGTCAAACAGTTGCGCTTCATGTGACCTTCCTTCCCACATTTGTAGCAAACTCCAGTTCTACACTCACCATAATGGAGTTTTGTGAACTTAGGGAAAGGTGGAATGTTTCTGCCACCATTTCCACCAGAACGATTGTCATTGTTGGGCTAGGGCCATTTATCATTTCTTGCTTGGCTGCTCTTGTCCCCTCTTCCTGTTGTCATTAGAGGTGGTTGCCCCACTCTTCTTGGCATCTCTTCCAGCATCATTATCTTTCCAAATTATCTCTTCTCTCCTCTCAACTGTAAAAGCCATTTCAGCAGTTCAACATTGGTGAAAACACCTTTAGAAACAATCTCCAATCCTGATCTATCATTGGTTTTAGACCTCTCAGAAACCGGTCCGCTCGTACCTTATCAGTAGGTACAAGATCCTTGGAAAATTTTGCCAACCGATCGAACTTCTGTGCATATTATATCACCGAGAGATTTCCTTGAGTCAGATTGGTAAATTCATCCACTTTTGCTGCTAGTACTGCGGAGTTGTAGTATTTATCATTAAACACCTATTTGAATCCATCCCAATCCATAGTGTTAACATCTCGTGATTGCTCCACTACCTCCCACCAAATCCGAGCATTTTTTCTCAGCATGAAAGATGCGCACACCACTCATTCATTGCCTTGAACTTCCATCATGGTAAATATCCTCTCCATCCCACTGATC